>NC_132996.1:26607934-26909021 GCF_048564905.1 Vicugna pacos | reverse complement strand
TTTGTTCATAACTTTTAGCCCTTGAGTGTATTCCCTCCAAATTAGATTCACTTCATCTCACTTTTAACACAAGTACTTGATTCTCTGTCATGAGCCAGTTTCCTCTCATCTATACAGGTGCCTGAATTGGGTCTTCAAGAAGAAAAATGTTAAATTCTCTTTTTTTGATAAATGCTTCTTTTGTGCTATATAGGTAAACCAACTTTGTATGGCAGCCTAACTTGTCAAGGAATTGGCCTTGATGGCATCCCAGAGGTTACAGCTTCAGAAGGATTTATTGTGAATGAAATAAACAAGGTGAGTTTTTATGTCTTCTAGATGGCACCGTGTGCAAAACTATAGTAGTACTTAAATATCTGCTTTAAATATTTATATTTTTATCTACATATCAGTGTCAGCTCCACTTCATTTGTACAATAATCATAGTTTTTTTTTTTACTGCCTTTGAATGTCAAAAGTTTTCTTTTTCTTTGGTACTTAACATTTGTTTTTAGATGCAAACTTTCTCTTACTTCCCTTATACCAGTGCTGTCCAATAGATAAATAATGTGAGCCCTGTATGTAATTTTAAATTTTCTAGTAGTCACATTAAAAAGGTAAAAAGAACCAGGGGGGTAGAGGGTGGGAAGGGATAGACTGGGATTTCAAAACTGTAGAATAGATAAACAAGATTACACTGTATAGTACAGGGAAATATACACAAAATGTTATGATAAATCACGGAGAAAAAAATGTGACAATGAGTGTGTATATGTCCATGAATGACTGAAAAATTGTGCTGAACACTGGAATTTGACACAACATTGTAAAATGATTATAAATCAATAAAAAATGTTAAAAAAAGTAAAAAGAAACAGGTGAAATTAATTTTAATAATGTATTTTATTTAACCCAATATATCTAAAATATTATTTCAACCTGGAATTAATATGAAAAATTATTAGAGATGGTTTACATTCCTTTTTTTCTTAGTAAGTCTTTGAGATTCTTTGTATATTTTACCCTTAGAACACATCTCAATTCAGACTCTGATTTTTTATTGGGAATACTTGATATGTATTTAGGTTTTTAAAAATTTACAGTTAAAAACATAGATCCACATACCTAAGTAGTTCCAAACATACTTAAAAGTTTTCTGATAACTGAATGAAGTATCAGTTTTAAAATTAAACTTTAAATAAAATTAAAAATTCAGATCCTCATTTGCTTTGGTCACATTTCAAGCTTTATGTGGCTAGTATCTACCATGTTGTACAGCATAGCATTATAATGTGTCTGGCAACACCTTGGTGGAGACCTACATTCGTAGTACTTAATAGTTTTTTTCATTGGTCTTTGAGGTGAGTAGATGGCCAAACTAAGTGTTGTGAAGCCCTCGAACTGACTTTCCTTCCACATTCTGATGACTGCAGTCTGTATGCTATGGCAGTTCCCAAAGGATGAACCAGCTTTTTTGTTTTCTTTTTGTGTGTAGTTAAACTTTTTTGGTTATAAGATATTTCAGGTATACTGAAAAGAATAGAGAATACCTTATGTTTCACATAAGATTTTTAGCAAACGTTTATTCATTATATTCTATACAAAGTAATAGTTGACATGTTATTATATATTTTATATTTATTTTTCATAAACAGTACTGTGTAAAGTGTCAGAAGATCTGAGTCCAAGTCTTTGTTACTCTGACACTTACTAGCAAGATGATTTTGGATAGATAACTTAGTAGTTCCCTGAGCCTCAGTTTCCTCATCTGTAAAACAGAGATAATATTATACCTTACAGGCTGATTAGTGGAGACTGAGAATGCATATGAAAGAAGCTGTAACATATTTCAAAAGTAAATTGCTGTTTATCATAACAATCCTGTGGGATTGCCATTTTAGATTTCCATTTTGCAGATAAGCAAACACACTCAGAGAGGTTAATTAACCTCTGATGATTGAAGCTGATTAGACAGTATGTCAGAATTGAAACCCAGTTCTGTTGATTTCAAGTATAACACCACCTTGCAAGCCTACATTTTTCCAGGTGTTTCGCCAGTATCCATCCACAGCCTTGGTGCTGACTTCCTTTCTTCCCTTTGTACTCAGGCCCTGATACAATTTTTATCTCCTCCAACATCATTGCTAATTTCTGCTGTGTACCTGCTGGGTCAGACAGTAAGTGCTTATGGTTGAACATTCATTTGTTATCCTAACTGCCATGAGTCACTTTGCTATTTTATGTTGCTACATTGTTCTGTTCAATAGATCTGTCATTATGCTTAAAAACCTAACCCCGAAAGATAGGAAGTTTCACTTTGAATTTTTTCTTGGTGTGGAATACTCACACTTGCCCTTCCACACTGAATTTTGTCTGTTATATCTCCTGCTGCAACTTTTCTTTAAAATATTTTCATTAACAGCATGATTCTCTACTGCTGACATTGGAAGGTAATTCAGCATTTATCTTCCTTCATAGTCTGTTTATGATATAAAGGTAGGTTTGCAGGATTAATAAGTAGGAGACCACTGATTCTTGAAATCTTTTACATAGTTAGCACCAAAGAAATGAGGTCTTCTTGAGAGCAAATTCATTTCTTATAGTGTCCCAAACACTAAGCTTTCAGAGCTCCTCACATCCTTGGTTGGTATGAATATTCAGTCAGAGAGTTTAGCTGATGCTTTAGTTTGGGGTACAGGAGACAATTCTAAATCCAGGTCAGCTCTCTTGCAGCTGTATGGGCTTTGTCATGCGGTTAGAAGCAAAAACTCATTTAATGAAAGGCCTGCAGGCAGCCAGGCATAAATACACTGGCTAAGAAAGTACAGTTTGTATAGATAATCTAATTGTTTTTTTAAAGAAGTATAAAACCTGTAATAAGAGCATACTGATTTTTAGTAATGAGAATATTATAACTTTGAAACTGTTCTTTCTAATGAACTCTGAGGACTGTGCTTATACATAGTTTAGCCTTATAAAGTTCAGAAAATCTTGATTATTGAAGATATTTTCATAGTCCAGCAGAATTTCCAGAAACTTTCAAGTACTATTGCAGAAGAGAAAACAGGTTAGGGACCATTTGGTGAGAGCAACTCCTCAGCTCTGTATAGGAGATACACACTCAGGGGATGGTGTTGGTATTCTGATTAGAGTAAGGGATTGTCATATTGCAAGAATCCTTGAGGAGGTGTTTACTAAGCCTTTTATATTTCTACACATGCTGCCTTGAAACACCAACATATTTACCTTAAATGGTTACAGAGTCTGCCTTTAGCAAATCATGTCACTTGAATCTGTTATTTATTTATTTATTTATTTATTTATTTAGGTGTTCATTATTATGTTGCTTGAATCTGACATCTGGTTCTAGGTATAATTTAACACTATGTTACCAGTGTTATCTTCCTACATACAGTAGCTGAAAGAAATGTAATCATGACTAGGCAAAACACATGGGGAATCATAAGAAAGCTATATTATGATGACCAGTCTTAAAGTCCTAGGTGAGAATGAGCACCCCAAGCCTGGCCAAGCTTGTATGACTGTACCATAATTTACTTTACCTACTCTCTCACTCTGGTAACTATACATGTCAGTAGTCTAACATTTTTTCTGAAAGTTCTTATAGGCAGCAAGTTTATTTTTAGACTAGTCTTTTAGGCCCTAACCTGGGGACTGGTGCTGTTTCCTCAGATCTGTAGATCCTTTTCCTTGCCTCACTGCTAATTGAGAATACTGATAATAGATTTTCTTCTGAAAATTAATGTTCTTATGTTTGTCAGTTGTATCTTATTGTTGGTTTGTCTTCTATGGGACAGTATACTTAAACATAAAAACGTAATGGCTCAGCGATACCAAATTACATTGCAGCTCTCTGCAGTAAAAGGACTGCTGATCTATAGGGGAGTGATAGTTTTGTGCATTGGGGAAGGAGGATTAGAGAGGGTACACTTAAAAGGTAAGTGTTTCTCTCATCCTAATGTTTTCTTTAAGAAGTTTTAATTCCATTGGAGTAGATTTACTGATGGATTTCATCTTTCCCTCTCCTTTTAGAAAAGCATTCATATTTCATGTCCAAAGGAAACTGCATCTTCGAAGTTTTTGGCACCATATACTACTTTTTCCAGAATTCATACAAAGAGTGTAAGTATTTTAATAAAATGAGGGGAAAATGTAATAGCATATTTGGTTTTTCATTTTATCTGCTTGTCTAGTGCTATAAACATATTAATGTGTTTTTCATTACTTTGCTTTATAAGATAACACAGCTGATGAAATGTATGTATGGCAAAACTGATACTTGGGTCCACTTAGGATAATAGGATAAGTGTACAAATCCACTCACTGGTAATCTTAAAGAAAGGAATTTTATGAAATGTACTTACATATGTTTTAGCAGAGCTAGTTACTGGCTTTTGGATGATGATGATAGTAGTTGATGTTTGCATAATTTGCTACTGCTCATATTTCTGTCCGTTTGCCTGCAGAACAGGGGCATTTTCTCAAAATTCCAAGTACAGCGTACTGAGGAATGATTTTCAGAGGTCTTTGTGATAAAGTTCTTTCTACTACCATAGGCTTTTTGGAAGCAGAAGTGAGAAATAGGTGAATAAACTGATTATATTAAATCCTTCTGCTTCTTATTGTGTGATATATTTTCAAAAGGAGCTGTTTTTTGCACTTATTGGAAAATAAATATACATTTAGTGATGGAAATTTAGGAAATATAAAAGAAAACGAAAATTACTCATATTTCCATAATTAAAGATAAATAACTGTTGTGAGCTTTTATAATATAACATTTATTAATAATAATCATAGTAATTTTGCCATTTACAACAACATGGATGGACTTGGAAGGTATTAAGCTAAGTGAAATAAGTCAGAGAAAGGCAAATACTGTATGGTATCACTTATACGTGGAATGTGAAAAATAAAACGAACTAGTGAATATAACAAAAAGGAAACAGATTCACAGATATAGAGAATAAACTAATGGTTACCAGTGAGGAGAGGGAAGAGGAGTTGGGAAACATTGGGCTAGGAAATTAAGAGTTACAAACTATTATGTTTAAATAAATAAGCAACAAAGATATATTATAAAACCCAGGGAATATAGCTAATATTTTATAACTATAAATGAAGTATAATCTTTAAAAATTGTGAACTGCTGTGTTGTACACCTGTAACTTAGATTGTACATTAACTACATCTCAATTTTGAAAAATCATAGTAGTAATAGCTAATATTTATTGATTGCCTGCTATGTGCCAGCACCATGCAAAGCTTTACATATCATTATTTCACTTGACCCTCTCAATCTTTTTTTAAAAATATTTTCCCGTAATAGGTTTTTATACTACATGTTCTTTTATAACTTAGTTTTTATTCGTTAATAATACATTAGGTACATTACTCTATGTTCACTTTATGTGTATTATTTTAAGAGTTGCATAGTATTCCACTGTATGGCTTTACTATAATTTATTTTTCTAATCTTACATTACTAGACATTAATTTTCTCCAACTTAATGACTTCATATTTTGGTGATATACTTATAGCTAATCCTTTACTCCCAAAAATAAGAAGAAATTAGAATACATGTGTAAAAGTGGAGTTGCTGAGTCACAGGAAATGTAAATTATAAGGCTTTTGATATGTTCTGACTTCTACTTAACTAATTTATTGAGTCAACTGTTGCTCTGCATTTCCTCTGTAAACCATTCTGACCCATGCTCGCAGCACATTTACAGCTGGTAAGCATTCTGAGGTCTGCATACTGACGCTGCCATTTAAGTTGACTGCTTACCAAGGATCAGTTATAATGTCAGCTATATTATTTTTGAAATTATGTTAATTAATTCAGTATGTTAAACCAATGAAATATGAGTGTGAAAAGACAGTGACTATGTCTTTGAAAACTAAGTTGACTGCTTTATAGAGACTTGATAAAAAAGAGTTTTTAAAAAATCTTCTATTTTAGTATGGTGTGGACAAGAGAAATATAAAATATTAGGGGAAAGATTAAAACAAAAAAACCCTGGATGAATCTTTGCTCTTAGATTGTTTTTTAAGTGTGATTAGAGATTTACCTTGCTTTAGAGGAACTGGAAGTTATATACCTTTTAGTTATAGTATATTACAAGAAAACCAAGGTAATGCTTCCTTTATAGTGATCAGTGGGCTAATGAAAAGATTAGTGAATTTTACTGTACATTTATATATTTGAGTTAAAATAAAATGTAGATATTTATGTATCATTCTCTATTATTTCTGACTTTACCTGAATTTTTTTGTGATTGACCTACTACTGGGCCCTAACCATTGTTTAAAAAAGGCTTTTACTGTATTGCTTTTCTACCAGTCTTACTTGACATTCTCTGCCAATACTGGGTAGTAGAATTTTTTTTAAGTTTTACCGTTTTGAGGAATGGTATTTCATTGTTATTAGCATTTTTAAAAATCTCAAATGAGACCATACAAAGCAGTTTTAAAGTGTATATACAACAATCATTCACTCCTTCAGTTTTGCTACTTTATACAACTGTGTGATTGATGGAAAACTGAATGGCATGTGCCTAGCTGGAAAATTTCACCTGCTTACAAAAAAAAAAAAAAAAAGGAAAGAAAAAGAAAGGAAGAAAACCCAACAACAAATATGCAGGATAGTTGCTACTTTATGTCTGCAAGTCAATTTACAAACTTTTTTTAACATTTTTTTTTATTGAGTTATAGTCATTTTACAATGTTGTGTCAAGTTCCAGTGTAGAGCACAATTTTTCAGTTATGCATGAACATACATATATTCATTGTCACATTTTTTTTCCACTGTGAGCTACCACAAGATTTTGTATATATTTCCCTGTGCTATACAGTATAATCTTGTTTATCTATTCTACATATGCCTGTCAGTGTCTACAAATTTTGAAATCCCATTCTGCCCCTTCCCATCCCCAACCCCCTTGGCAACCACAAGTTTGTATTCTATGTCTATGAGTCTGTTTCTGTTTTGTATTTATGTTTTTTATTTAGATTCCTCATATGAGCAATCTCATATGGTGTTTTTCTTTCTCTTTCTGGCTTACTTCACTTAGAATGACATTCTCCAGGAACATCCATGTTGCTGCAAATGGCATTATGTTGTCAGCTTTTATGGCTGAATAGTATTCCATTGTATAAATATACCACATCTTCTTTATCCGGTCATCTGTTGATGGACATTTAGGCTGTTTCCATGTCTTGGCTATTGTAAATAGTGCTGCTATGAACATTGGGGTGCAGGTGTGTTTTTGAAATAGGGTTCCTTCTGGATATATGCTCAGGAGCGGGATTCCTAGGTCATATGGTACGTCTATTCCTAGTCTTTTGAGGAATCTCTGTACTGTTTTCCGCAGTGGCTGCACCAAACTGCATTCCCACCAGCAGTGTTGAAGGGTTCCCTTTTCTCCACAGCTTCTCCAGCATTTGTCATTTGTGGACTTTTGAATGATGGCCATTCTGGCTGGTGTGAGGTGGTACCTCATTGTAGTTTTGATTTGCATTTCTCTGATAATTAGTGATATTGAGCATTTTTTCATGTGCCTATTGATCATTTGTATTTCTTCCTTGGAGAATTGCTTGTTTAGGTCCTCTGCTCGTTTTTGGATTGGGTTGTTTGTTTTTTCCTTATTAAGTCATATGAGCTGCTTATATATTCTGGAGATAAAGCCTTTGTTGGTTTCATCGTTTGCAAAAATTTTCTCCCATTCCATAGGTTGTCGTTTGTTTTACTTATGGTTTCCTTTGCTGTGCAGAAGCTTGTAAGTTTAATTAGGTCCCATTTGTTTATTCTTGCTTTTATTTCTATTGCTTGGGTAGACTGCCCTAGGAGAACATTTTTGAGATGTATGTGAGATAATATTTTGCCTATATTTTCTTCTAGGAGGTTTATTGTATCTTGTTTTATGTTTAAGTCTTTGATCCATTTTGAGTTTATTTTTGTGTGTGGTGTAAGGGAGTCAAACTTTTTTTTTTTTTAATTTAGGAGGCACACAGGAGTGAAAATTTTAGCTGCCCAATTTTATCCAACTACCCCACAGAGAGCACAAATAAAAGTCCCAACATTCTGTATGTTTCATTGTTATTTTAATTTGCATTCCCTTAATTATGAATTGACCACTTTTTCATATATTTATTGGCCACTCTTTATGTCATTTGCCCATTTTTCTAAGTGTGAATTTTTTTCTTTGTTGGTAAGAGCGCTTCTTATATAAAAGGTATCGATCCTTTGACGTGTATTTTACAGGTAGTTTTTTTCTAGCTTATTGTTTATGGCTTTTTGTTTATGGTGTCTTTGACATGCAAGATATTTAATATTTCTAGATAATAAGACTTATCAATTTATACCTGTCAGCTTATGGTGACTGCCTTTGGGATCCTGCTTGGGGCAGACCATAATTTTATGTATATTTACTTTTAGTTACTCAGCATAATGTAGAAGAGCAGGGACTCTAGAGACACGCTCATTGAATTTGACTTCATGGATTCTAATTTTGGTTCTGCCACTTACTGTGTGACATTTGGGCAGATACTTACCCTTCCTGTACTAAAAGTTCCTTGTCCATAAAATAAGAGTAAAAATAATATTTATCTCATACGGTTGTTAGGAGGATTGAAGCAATTAGAACTGGGCATAGAACATGGCAAGCACAATATAAGTGTCAAATAAAATTATAAATAAAGTAGTTTCTTTGAATTTTTATGTTTTACTTTTTACATTTCAAGCTTTATTTTTGTTATTTGGCTTGAAGAGGGGTCTAACTTAATTCTTTTTGAAATGATTAGTGTGTCATACCTATAGCACTACAAAGTAATTCATCCTTTATCTCATAGACTTGAATTGTCATCTTTATCCAATATTTAGGATTGACCTATAGATCTGCCTTGTTTGGTGTGACTAAGGAATAGATCTTTATCTTTAGACTCTGTCCTGGATTTGTATCCTGGCTGTGCTATGTCACCTTGGGGAAATTACTTAACCACCTCCGAAGCCTCAGATTTCTCATTTGAAAAATACAACAAATACTTAAAGATTTTTGAGTGGATTGTGTGAGAGTAGTGTCTGTTACTTGTTTGGCACATAATAGCTATTCAATAAATATTAGTTCTCTTTTCTCTTTTTCTTTAAATAAAAATTTGGAGGAAAGAGACAGCTAGTATGATCTGTAAACTACTTTTCAGTGTTCTATCACTTTGGAAAAAATGAATAGTTCAGACTTAATTACTTTTTAGGTCTAGGAACTAGGGCCCCAAAGATATGTAACACAGATAAATAACACAATATCCCTGTCCCCTCCAGGAAGAGTTTATTAACTGAGAGGATACGAAACAGTATATCAGAGTTTCTCAGCCTTGGCACTATTGATCTTTTAAGATGGATAATTCTTTTTCTGTAGGAGGCTGTTCTGTGCACTGTAGGATGTTTAGCAGCATTCCTGGCCTCTACCTTCGAGTTGTCAATGGATGCCGCCCCCACTTGTGACAACTAAAAATGTTTACAAACATTGCCAAATGTCCCCTAGGAACAAATTGCTTCTGGTTGACAACCACTACAATATATAAACAGAGCTGAAGACCACTGAGGGAGGAAGTGATGAACTCCTTGGGGGATTTGGGAAAACAAACCATTTATCTTTTGAAGAGTAGGTCATTTTCTAAAAGTTCCTTTATTCTATTTCTCATTCTCCCTGTCTCTTATTTGAGCCATTATTAGGTGATTCACCCACTTATTAATCACCTAGTATATTACAGATACTATTCTGGTACTGGGGCTATGGATTGAACTGTGTTGTAGAGCCTACATTCTAGGGATGTGGGACCAGAATAGAGTTGAAATTGACAGTACCCGTAGTCAGACTCAAGGACCAGGATTAGGGCAGTAGCAGTGGTCTTGAAGAAGAAAGATAGGTCTGAGAGATGTCTACTACACTAGAATGTGAATGCAGTACCTACCAGTGAGAAGCTAGGAGCAGAAAGGGATTACTATGAGGATTAAATGATTCAGTATTTGAAAATGATAAAACATGATATAAATGTTAATTGTTGTCATAATTCTTAAAATTAAAGGAACTACAGTTAATAGTCTTTTTATTGAGGAACCAAAATAAAGAAGAAAAAGTCTTAGAAAGTGTTACAGTTGACCTATATATCCCTTTAGTTCTTTCCAAACCTATTCATTATGGCTTAATTGGCATAGAAATGTAAAGTGGAAGGTTAAATAATTAAGGCCAGAATTCCTACTTTTTCCTTAATAATTTAGGTCAAATGAGAATCATGGTTGTTGAGAATATGACTAGGATTTATATACCTCAGTCCTACATTTCTGGAATATTTGCAACTGGGTGTTTTTTTAATCAAAAGGGGGTATTACATATGCATGTATATGAAAGAGACTTGGCATTCTGATAATAGCTTATTCATGAAGTGATTCCTAATATTCAAATTGTGTAAGTGAATCTTAGAATTCTCTATTACTTATTCTAAAATACACACACACACACACACACACACAATTAAGGTTTTATAGAGGGAATGTGAAGTAGTAAATTGGAAGCACCTTTGCTTTTCATTGAATCCTTCTGGTGCATCTTGGAAGTCTTTCTTTTATGGAAGTGAATTCCCAAGAATTAGGAGAATTATCTTAATTTTAAAATAAAATAACAAAAGATGGAAACTATGGAAATGATATGGGAATAGGGAACTTTTTAGCTGAAGCAAGAGATTATAGGTAACTGCAAGAATATCTTTCTGCTTCAAGAAATAAAGGGTTTTGGCTCTAGCCTTGTTGGGAGATTGGTGATGATAACTCAGCCTTTACATGAAACACATGTTCTTTGTGTTGAGAAGCATAAACCTGAAGAAGTCTCAGAGGAGTGTGAAATGGGAGAGGTTTATAACATATTTCAAGGGAAGAAGAGCATTTCATTGTTTATAACACTGATTGTTTTGTCTTTTGAACAGATAACATGCTTGGACATTTCCAGTGGAGGAGGCCTTGGTGTATCTTCTAGTACCGATGGGAGCATGAAAATCTGGCAGGCTTCCAACGGAGAGCTCAGAGTAAAGACTTTGGATACACTTTTAGGGCCTTACACATGAAGGGTGGTCTGAGAAACCTTAGACTACGTCATGAAAAAAACAGTGGCCCACTCTGAAAATGTAGGAACACTGCACTTCAATAGATCTTTGTTCTTCCATTTGTTAATCTGAGAACCATGCTCAAGTTTGGTGATTTGCCAGAACAAACTGGGGCTGGAACAGTTGAGGAGCCAGGCCAGTGAATGTCTGAGTGGGTGTTCCCTTGGTATGAACTGCCTTCAGTGATCCATTTCTAAGGCAGAGTATCTCGGCTGTTACACTAACTGTATGGCTGAGTCCCCCAACCTCTATAGAGGATTTTAAGGAGAGGTGAGTAAAAATCCTCAAGCCTCCTCAACTCCTTATATGTAGAGCTAGACTTAGTGATGACTATGAGAGCCATGTAGTTCAAATCCATAACATCTGTAGCCAAAGCCCAGGAAAGGGAGCCAATCAGTAGGTCTTAGTACACTACTGGTAGATAGATGAACTAAAGAGAGTCTCTGGATCTCTTCTTTTAAAACCCAGCATGTAGATTTTTCATTTAAGGGACCAAGGGTATGGGAGGTAAGAGAACATCAAGGGATGGACAAGAGAACTAGCATGGAATTTTCTTTTGTTTTTCCAGAGAGTATTGGAAGGACATGTGTTTGATGTGAATTGTTGCAGGTTTTTCCCATCAGGCCTTGTAGTTCTGAGTGGGGGAATGGATGCCCAGCTGAAGATCTGGTCAGCTGAAGATGCTAGCTGCGTGGTGACCTTCAAAGGTCACAAAGGAGGTATGAAGAGTGATTTTTCCCAAAGGTTTCTCTGATAATCCCCAGAAATTAATCACCAAAAAGACAGAAACAGAAGCTAGTTATCCACAAAAACATAAATAATTTATCCATCTGGCCAATGAACTGCTATTTCTCCAAGGATTAGCAATTCCTTTCCTACTCAGTCTTATTAATGCTATCTAGAACTAACTGCCTTACATAAATAGTAGTTTTTCACAATTGAGAAGGGGAAAAAAAGCCTCCATAGGAGATCATTTACTTGTGTGCTGGGAAAAAAGAGAGGTAGGTGTGCCCAGTTTTTCTCATTAGTCCTTTGGCTGAGGTGATAGTAAAAGCTGGGTGGCAAATGGCTGTATCACCAGACATCAGATAGAGCTTGGTACTGACTTTGTTTTTTTTAAACACCTGTATTGTGTTTTGGTTCCTGTACAATAAACTACACATATTTCAGATGTACACTTTGATGAATTTTGATAGATGTATACACCAATGAAACCACTACCACAATCAAGATAGCTAACATTTCCATCATTCCCCAAGAGGTGCAATTTTTGAATTCCCAATTTATCCCTTCCTACCCTCTTTAACCCCTGGTAGTCCTAAATTTATTCTCTATGTTGGTGAGTCTGTTTCTGTTTTGTAGATAAGTTTGCTTGTGTCCCTTTTTTTAAGATTTCATATAAGCGATATCATATGGCATTTTTCTCTTTCTGGCTTACTTCACTTAAAATGACGATCTCCAGGTCCATCCGTGTTGCTGCAAATGACTATTGTTTTTCTTTTCTTTTCTTTTCTTTTCTTTAGCTATTTTTTATGGTTGAGTAGTATTCCAGTGTGTGTGTGTGTGTACACACAACACATCTTCTTTATCTAGTCCTCTGGCGATGGACATTTGGGTTGTTTCCATGTCTTCGCTATTGTAAATAGTGCTGCTGTGAACATTGGGGTGCATGTGCCTTTTTGAATTGTATTTTTCTCCAGATATATACCCAGGAATGGGACTGCTAGATCATATGGTAAGTCTATTTTTAGTTTTTTAGGGCTGCACCAATTTACATTCCTACGAAGAGTGAGTTCCTTTTTCTCCACACCCTCTCCAGCATTTATCATTTGAAGACTTTAATGATGGCCATTCTGACTGACTTGTGGTGATATCTCATTGTAGTTTTGATTTGCATTTCTCTAGCAATTAATAATGTAGAGCATCTTTTCATGTGCTTATTGAACATCTGTGTCTTCTTTGGAGAGATGTCTATTTAGGTCTTCTGCCCATTTTTTGATTGATTCCTTGTTTTTTTGATATTAAGCTGTATGAGCTATTTGTATATTTTGGAAATTAGTCCCTTGTTGGTCATATCATTTGCAAATTTCTCATTCTGTAGGTTGTCTCTTTGTTGATGGTATCTGTGCAAAAGCTTTTAAATTTAATTAGATCCCATTTGTTTATTTTTGCTTTTATCTCCATTACTGCAAGAGATACTGCTGTTGATTCCTGTGGATTTAAAACCACAGTTCATATTTTTTAAATGGATTAACCATATAACCGGTTGGTATCAGATTGTAGATACAGAGTGAGACAATCTTCCCTCTGTAACTAACTGATTGGCTGGTTTATTGGGGAAAATTAATTTAGAAATGTTTTATCTTTAATTTGGAATTTTAAAAAATGTGATAAATATGTCATTCTTACTTTTACAAGTTTGGATATTTTTGAAAATGTAATAACATCCCCAAATAATTTCTTACTTTGATCCCTCCTTTGAGACCATAATATGCATCATCTGTACCACTCATTTGAGAATTAATTATGTATTGCCCTATACTTATGATATTTAATCTAGTGTTTTTGCCTTGTGTACCGGACTGCATTATAAATAACTTGCTTGTAGAGATTGATTTTTAAGTTTTAATACTTTTAAAAAAATATTCTATTTATTATTGTATTATTTAGTTATTTTATTTTGGCAGGGTTGGAGGAGGTAACTAGGCTTGTTTATTTTTAGAGGAGGTACTGGGGATTGAACCCAGGACCTCATGTATGCTGAACATGTGCTCTACCATCTGAGCTATACCCTCCTCCCTTAATAATTCTCTATAATGGTTTGTCAGATTACATACAGATCATCTAGCAAACACACATGCTAACCTTAGCAAATAAACAGGTTTACATCTAAGACTTAGGTATATGGGTGCATTGAGAGGGAATAGAAGGGATATTTAGAGCCTTCCTCACATTCAGCCTGAAGAATTGACAGGTCTAAGGAGTCAAAGTGGCCTCACATTTGGGGAGTCCAGGAGCCAAAGGCATCTAGAAGAACATTGAAGGATTTACCTCAGATCTGGCCACCTTGAATGTATGAGGCACAGGGAAGCTTTCCAGTGGAACAAGACATGGCTGTGCATGTTGAACTCAACAAAATGCATATTCAGCATCAGTGCTCACTCAACTTCAGAAAACCTTTGGATTACTGCAGTATTGAGTGTACCCTCCCAAGTCTCCCAATGTTCTTCAGTTCTTGAGAACCCATGCATGTCATTTAACTTAGAGTGACTTATAGAATGTTTGTTAATCTGATTTAAGCTTTTATTCACATAGCTGTTCCATTCTTTTGGCCCTGTGAGGAAGTCCTGGGGTGGGGTGGGGGCGTCTTCAGAGTATAACAATCCTGACTCTTTTTTCCTTGAGAGTTTTTTTTTTTTAATTAGATTGAACAGAAATGGTAATAAGCTTTAGGAGAAATTACATGAAGTCAGATCCAGACTGATGTCTGTCAGATCTTGAATGTGCCTCTCCAGTTAGTTCTGTAAAGGAGCCTCGGGTTTGGGGTTGCCCATTCTTCCACAGTACAGAGCAAAAATTGAGATTAATCTCCAGTAATTTAGCGGCGGATGGGACACTGTCTCCACTCAAATGACTTCCAGGTTTGTTTGGCTCCTTTTTTACAATCTCTTTAGTTCTGAGTATTTGAAGCTCTTTATTAGCAGAAGTCATGAACCACATAAAAAACAATAAAGAAGTATTACCTGCATTTGTGATCTTTAGTGGTTTCACAAGTGGTGACTAAATAAGAGAAGCAGAAGATAGTGTTGAAAGTGAACATGGACTTTCATTGCCCAGGTAAGTCTTGGCAAACAAGATATAAAAGGAAGACTGGACTGAACATAACCTGATGTTTACTGCAAGGAACCACAAGGACACTAATAGAGTAGCTAGCTCTATATAAAGGACTATTGTAAAGGATAACCTTTTGTTAGCTTAACTAAGTTCCTGGCTTGCTTACTGCTTCTAGTGTATGGAAACATGATAGTAAGGGAAGCAGTATAGTAGAGTGGTTAAACATAGGATTTGAAGTCATACAGATCTTGGCTTAAATCTTAATTTTTCCATTTACAATCTGTACAACCTTGGAAAGTTGCTTAACTTTTCTGAACCTCAATTTTCTCATTTGTAAAATGGAGATAGTATTAAATGAGATGGTGCATATGAGAGATTTGGCATAACCCCAGCATACAAGTGCACAATAAATGTTATTGTTTATATAAAATATAACACTAAACCTTAAACCCTGCCACAAAAGGTGAACCTTGTGATGCTTTAACATATTTGTCAAACTTGAAAAGCAGAAATTGTTACTTCTAATAGAATAGACATTTTGATCCTAGTTAATATGTAATTGGTCTTTTCTGACAGATACATATTTTATATTTAATTAAAGGATTAGTGTGTTCTTTACTTAATTAACAAGCAGAAGTAATAAGATTTGTGTGTTTCTAAATCTTTCTATGAAAAGATAAACTAAAAGTAGTTTTCTATTTGTAATATAGGAGTGTACTAAGTAGCTCTAAAGTGTGCTTTAATCAGTTTGAAGCTTTTTAGTTGCCCAGGCCATTTAATTAATGTTGGGGAATTTGGGGATATATATTCATAATCTTAATTCTTTGTAATAAGCACCAGATCTTTCATAATCTATGAAAACATTGAGTCCAAATGAAACACCATTTCAGTTGATTGGTGAGTTTCTTTGCTCATCACGGTAGGAAAGATGCTTACATTTTAAAATAACTTTAAGAAACCAAGTTACATTTTTGGCACTTGGGTCATTCTTTTCAAACTGTTATATACTTTTTTTGAAATAGGATATGTTACCTCCAAGTAATAGCAGGCAAGGCTCGTTATTCTCTGAGATCTGAGTAAACTTCTTAAAAATATGCCTAGAAATATGAAATGTGCTGTTTCTTACTAATACTTATTTCAGTTGTAGTTTCATCTAACATTATTTTTATTTCCCAGACTTTGGCTAGGATGTTTATATATGATTCAGCTGAATCTTTTTTCTTGAGGGCAGATTTTTTTTGTCTTGATTTATATGTTGAGGACTTCATGTCTGTTTGGTTTGTATCAAAGTCTTTGCCATCTGATAGGTCTTAGTTATGTATGGCTGCTGCTCTTACAAGTGCATTCCTGCTACTTTCACAGCCTCTTCTTTAAGTAATTCCTCAAAAGTTCCCACACCTGTAAGGCCCGTCTTTCTTTTATTCTTGTCATCTAAGAGTCAAGAGACCCACACTAGATGCCACTGTGTTGTGACTGACATTTTATTAGAAACAGGGTGATAATTTTCCACTCTACTTTCATAAAAAAGGAAAACTTTCTAGGTGGCAGCTCTTTACCAAGTATTACTTGAAATTTGTACACGGTTAATACCTTCCAGAACTACCTAGCCACAACTGTAGCAACCTGCCTTGGGTACATATTTTTCAGAACTTCTTTTTTTTTTTTTTAAAGCTTGCATCACTTATATGGAACTGAACAACATTTTAAAATAGAAGTTGCAACTTTCCAATAAAGACATAAACAGATCATTAATTGCTTAATAAGAGCTGAAGGCCCTTCCTAATGTTCCTATTGTTGATTCTTTAAGATTCTTAAAAGATCTAAGATCCTTTTCTAGCGAGAATGCTGAATGTTTTAGGGAGATAGAGTGGAAAGGTGGGTTTTCTAAACTCAAATTACTTTACAATTACAAAATATGTTGTAAATAAGAAACACAAAATAGTAACAAAACATGTTGCTTCCTTAGATCTACTTATGAGGAAAAGACTACTTTTAAAACCTTATCTATAGTGGTCTTTGTTCAGTGGGTATATAGTTACAAGGATTACATTTTATTTTTCCAACAACTATAATCAGCTATAGAAATTGGATTTAGTTTTTATTTTAAATTGGAAATATTTGGAAGCTTACACTATGAATTATGTCCCACCTGAGTTGTCTCTAGTCACATTTTCTCAAATAGGCCCTAAATTGGCTACTTTTAAAACTTGGGGCATTTTTAATAAACTCTTTTTTTTCTGGAAAAGGCTTTTAAAAATGAAATTTCCAGTAATATTTTTGAGGCTTATGGTTAATTGCATGGGTAATCCATCACTTGTACCTTATGATGAATTGTTGCAGCATTTCTGTCAGGATTTATATATCTGAAGTCATGTCATGTTGAAGGGAAGGGGAGCAACCCAAAGAGCACTAATTCACTGAGTAACCTTTGGTCAGGTACTCTTGTGTTTGGCCAGGTAGTCTTATTACTCAGCCTGCAAGTATTTATTGGGCACCTATAATAGGATTAGTAAATGGGTTTTAATAAAACAAGCCCTTCCTGTATCACCATTGGGTCCTACTGCCTTTCTACTCTACAGTCCTGTGTTATCATACACATGCCCCCGTATTATATAGCTCTTTATGTCCATGATTAGCTCTGCCTTTTTGTGCTGTGTGCTCTTGAGGCCAGGGACCATAGCAAATAGTCAGACAACAGATAATAAGGGGCTTCAAAAGTTATAAAATCTGTGGACATTTTGGATCTTATTTGATCTTTTTTAGCAGTCTCTGGTTGAGGTATGGTGTAGGGACATGGGAGATGTGTGTGCTCAGCTTCCTGCTGGGCTCCTCTAACACTGCTCTGGCGAAAATGGAGCACTGGCTTTTTGCAGGCAGATGAGGTAGAAGCTGAGCTTCCCTTTGACCCTGCTGACTCCTTCCTGGTGATAGTGAGGCACCAATTTGCATCACCTCAACTTGCACCACTTCCTTGCCTCCAAATGGGCTTGTAAGCTCTGTTCCCTGCTGACTGACACCAGGGGAGGGGGTGGGGAAAGCAGAGTGCTATTTCCTGCTCCCACATGTTCTGCCTCTTTTCCTCTGTTGCTGCTGGCTGAGGGTAGAGGCTCAGCTCTCCACTGGACCCCAGTGACAGTACCCCTCTGGCCTGTTCAGCATCACTGGATGGTGGGAATTGAAGTGCTGCCTCCTGCTTCCCTAGGGGGTGGGGTAGAAGATCACTTCCTGTTCAGCCCCACTGAAACTTTGGGGGAGGGCAGGTAGCAGTTTATGTTGCTGTTTGAGTAAAATGGATATTGTCAGGAAGTTTTTCTGAGCCAGAAATTAACACAACATTGTAAATCAACTATACTTAAGTTTAAAAAAAAAGGTTTTCTGTTGTTAGGTCACCCTTTTCTCAGTCTTCTGCCTAGGAGCAACAAAACTTTCTTGGCAGTTTTTTTTTTTTTCTTAATACCTGTTTTTTTAGTAGATGTTGTTTTTTCATCAGTTCTGTGTTGGAGGCTTCTGCAGTGTTGCAGTGTCCTATCCTGGATATATGGGAGGCAGTAAGGAAAGCCAGGGAACTCATTGCCCGTTGTTCTTCAAGTCCCGCGGTCTCTAAGTGGACTGCCTTCTTTACATCTTTCTGATGCTGGTTTGTTGTCTAATGTCCAGGTTTTTTAAGTTGTAAGGGGAAGGACTGGGAGGAATGGGGCTACTCCATATTGGCCAAACCAGAGGTACATCCTTTTTTTTTCACAATGGGTAGACTTACCCTTTCAGTTAATTCTCAATGGAAGCAGCAGGATCTTTTAAGACAGTGATTTTCAAACTGAACTCTCTAAGATATCTACTTAATTTTTGTTTAAAAAACAGATTTTAAAGCCAAAATGAAAACTTGAAAACCACTGCTCTAGAATACTCCACTAAAAATTAAATACAAAGCTTCTTTTCCATGTTTGTCTCTCATATTTAGTTTTTGAACCATTGGGAAGCAAGTATCCTGTTCTATTTATTTCTGTTTTTCTGGCACTTGAATGTGCCCAACATGTAGTACATATCCAGTACTTGATTGTGAAGGAATAGTCATTTATGCAGATCCTTCTTCTCTGCCCTTGTAGTTCCTTTACTGCCTACTCCATCTTAGGGTCTTTTTTTTTTTTTCCCTTCTTGCCAGGTATCCTGGATACAGACATTGTTGATCGGGGGAGGAATGTGGTGTCTGGTTCTCGAGATGGAACAGCGCGCCTTTGGGATTGTGGGCGCTCAGCCTGCCTGGGAGTCATTGCAGACTGTGGTTCTTCCATCAATGGAGTGGCTGTGGGTGCTGCAGACAACTCTATAAACCTCGGCTCTCCTGAACAGATGCCTAGTAAGTTGACAACAATATATGAACTTATTTTGTTCCCTTAGACTCCTTCAATGTTTGCCTTAGTCTCTCCTTTTCTTCCTCATTCTTTCTGTTTTATAGCTGGTATTTCTATTTTCACCATAAGATTAATATTTATTACATATCTATGTTTCTGTTGCTTTGGAACCTACAAAGGAAGTATATCATAGTTACTGCATTTGAGTAAGTACAGTCTAAGTTAGCAGATGAAACTAATGCCTGTAAAACAGAGAACAATAAAATTTAGCGAAAATAACTTAGTGCAATATATAATAGTTTTTTGGAGGAAGAGAGTGTTTTAGGTTAGTATAGATGAGAAAGGTGTCACGAAAGAAGTTGACTTGAACTTGGGAGGATGGATTCAAGTTGAACAGACAAGAATGGGAAGGATGGGAGAACAGGAACTAGGGCAGGGGTGGAGGTAGGGACAATTCACATTAAAACAGTATGCAGGTGAAATTGACTATTGGGTAAAGATACGTTTGGTTGGGCCAGAGGTTGGATTAAGAGTAGTAGGGGGAAATAGATGAGTAGAATGATAGCTCTAGTGAGTCAGAAAGATAAAGGTCCTAATAAGGCAACTTGCATTTTTCTCTTATTTTCCTCTGATTATAACATACTTGCTTCTCATTTCACAGGACTATTTTTCTACCATCATCTTTGCTTCTCACATTTTTTAAAAAATAAACTTTATTTTTCAAGCAGTTATGTCCACATAAAACTGAGCAGAAAGTACACAGTTCTTAAATACCCTCTACCCCAACACCCATACACCCTACCCTATCATCAACACCCCAGCAGAGTGGTATATTTATTATAGTTGATAAACCTATCTCGACACATCAGTATCACTCAAAGTTCGTTGTTTACATTAGGATTCATTCTTGGAGTTGTACATTCTATGGGTTTGGACAAATGTATAATGACACATATCTATCATTATAGCACCATGCAGGAGTTTCACTGCCTGAAAAATCCTCTGTGCTCCACCAATTAGTTCCTTCGTCTCCTATAACCCTTAGCAACTACTAATATTTTTACTGTCTTCATGGTTTTGCCTTTTCTAAAATGTTGCAGTTGAAATCATGAACTACGTAGCCTTTTCAGATTGGCTTCTTTCACTTAATTATATGCATTTAAGGTTCCTCCATGTCTTTTCATGCCTTGATAACTCATTTCTTTTTAACATTGAACAATCTTCTATTGTCTGGGTGTACCTCAGTTTATTTATTCATTCATCTACTGAAGGACATCTTGGAGGTTTCCAAGTTTGGGCAACTATGAATAAAGCTGCTGTAAATATCCCTGTGCAGGTGTTTGTGTGGACATATGTTTTTGGATTAATTTTGCCTCTCACTTTTGACACACTATGGTACTCTCCTCAGACTCTTAAACTTCCCATGTAGAATGCACTGTAGTCCAAGAACTAAAATTGTTGTTGATTACCACATGTTCCCTGGCCCCTCTTTGGGAATTAATGGATTAATAGGAAGAGTCTATTTCCCAAAGTGTGATACATGTGCAGTTAGTGCTAAGCAAGATCATTTCAGGAAGTACACATTTTTAATAGTTCTATATTAATACACACATCTCACTTCAAACCTAACATTTCACAGATACTACTTAAAATAAGGTTGAGTTTCTAAAAATTAGTTGGTTCAAAATAATTTAATTGAAAATATTCTTGTTTTCTCTATTTCCTCACTTCCTACTTACTCTTCAACACATCCTAGGATGGTTTGTGCTCCAGCTGCTTAACAACAGCTGCTGTTGTCAAGGTTACCAGTGAGTCCATGTTGCCTAATCCAGTGTTACTTCTCTGTGCTTGTCTTTCCGAGTTCTCAACAGGGTTCATCATAGTAAACTCTTCTCTTCAGAACACTTTTCTTTCTTGGCTTCTGTAATACCACACTGCAGTGCTTTTCTTCCTATCACATTGGCTGCTGGTTTTTAGTCTCCTTTTATAAGTCTCCTTTGTTCTACCTTTAAATATTGGAGGGCCCTCAGCTCTACAGTTTTTCCCTAGGTGATCTCCTTATTTCCATGACTTTAAACATTGTATTTAAGCTGGTGATTTCCAAAGGTATATCTAAAGCATAGAGATCTCACTTGCATTGCATTTCAGACTCTATTTAGATATCTGATAGACAGCTTGAACTTAACCTTGTTTAGCATGGAGTGTTTGATTTCCCCCCACCCCAAGTCTGTTTTTTCCCCATCTCAGTAAATGGCACCACCATCTCCTTGCTTAGCCCAAAGCCTCAGATTGATTCAAGATCCACCCCAACCTTTTCTTTTTTTTTTTTACATTTTTTATTGATTCATAATCATTTTACAGTGTTGTGTCAAATTCCAGTGTTCAGCACAATTTTTCAGTCATTCATGGACATATACACACTCATTGTCACATTTTTTTCTCTGTGATTTATCATAACATTTTGTGTATATTTCCCTGTGCTATACAGTGTAATCTTGTTTATCTATTCTACAATTTTGAAATCCCAGTCTATCCCTTCCCACCCTCTACCCCCCCAACCTTTTCTCACGTTCACATCTGCAAAGTCTGTCTTCTTTACCTTCAAAATGTTTCTCACTTTTCCACCTCACCCTCTCCTTCCAGCTCTCCCTTCCTCCTACCAGAATCCTGATCTAATCTATTTTTCTGTTGCCTGCAGTCTTCTATAATCCATTCTCCTCAGAGGAACCGTCATGGTCATTTAAAAAATATAAATCAAGTCATAGGACTCTCCTGTGTCCCTACTCTTCTCCAGTGACCTCCTTTTATACATACATTTGGCTCTCCATATCCATGGGTTCCACATCTGGAACACAGTCCATAGTTGGTTGAATCTGCTGATGTGGAACCCTCAGATACGGAGGGCCAACTGTGGGAACTCGAACATTCACAGATTTTTGTATCTGCAGTGGGCCCTGGAAGCAGTCCCCTGTGGACACCAAGGGATAGCTATATATTAAAATCCTAACCCCTTACCATGGCTTATGACAAACACACTTTCTAACTCCTACAGTCCTCTTCAGCCTCATGTCATACTACCCTCTGCCAGGTTCACTGTGTTCTAACCACAGGTCTCTCTTGGTTATTTCATTACAGCAGACTCTGCCAGCCTCCAGGCCTTTGCTTTATTCTTCCCTTAGCCTGGAATATACCTCCTGAAACTTTTCACATGACTAGCTTCTGTTTACCTTTCAGGTCTCAACTGAAAAGTGGCCTCCATGTAACCTTTTAAAAGTTGAAGTATATATATAAAATAGGTAAACAACAAGGCCAGACTGAATAGCACAGGGAACTATATTCAATATCTTATAATAAGCTATACTGGAAAAGAATATGAAAAGGAATATATGTATATATGATAACTGAATCACTATGCTATACACCAGAAACTAATACATTGTAAATTGATTATACTTTAAATAAATAAATAAATAGTTTAAATTTATTTTCCTCCACTCATTTTCCCATCATCTACTCACTTTTGATCACACTTTCCTGTTTTATTTTCTTTATAGACCTCATCACTGTCTGAAAATCTCCTACTTATTTATTAGCTTATTTCACTGTTCCCTGTTTCTACTAGAATCCATGAGAGTAAGGACCTTGTCCCTCAACAAGTATTTAGTGAATGAATAAATTTCATTTCCCCCAGACCATAAGAGCCGTGAGGGCAGAGACCTATTTTGTTCAACATTGTACTCCTACTCCAAGTATGGTATCTTTCCATATTACCAAGGACTTAATATTTTAAAGTTGGGTTTATGAGGTGTATTTTACATATAGTAGAAGTCACCCTTTTTAATTGAACAATTTTGTGAGTTTTGACAAGTATATATCGTTATATAAGCAATACCACAGTCAAGATATAGACCATAATACATTTTTAGAAAATTAGCAAGTCAATCACTGAGAGTAATTCAGTAAACAGCCATCAATAGCTGTACTTTCTAAATACTGCCAGCTGATCAGCCTAGCCCATTGTTGACATAGCTCATCTGTCATGCAGGTGAACGGGAGGTTGGAACAGAGTCGAAAATGTTGCTGTTGGCCCGAGAAGATAAGAAACTTCAGTGTTTCGGACTACAGAGCAGGCAGCCGGCAAGTGGTTCATCTAAGATCTTTGAACTCTGGGGCAACCTCGGTCACTCTGATTCTTAGAAAGTTGTTTTGAAAATATTTCTGCTTTCTACCTATGATCACCTTTTGAGGAAGCTGTGTGAGTGAGAGGGGCTGTGCAGTATAGTGATTAAGAGCATGGAATATGAAATAAGGTCAACATTTAAATCCTAGCTCTTCCTAATGGCTGTGACATCAGACAGGTTACTTAACCTCTCTGATCCTCAATTTCCTTATCACTAAACTGGGCATGGTAGGACTTAACCATATAGGCTTATGTGATGAGATTAAATGCCCTACTGCTTTGTGACCTTTATCAAGTCACTTTCCTTCTGGGCCTTAGTGTGCTGTTTGTAAAATGATGAGATTCTATAGGTTCTCTTCTATCTCTAAGGTAATGTGAAGAATTTCTGAGTAAAGGACTCATGCATTCAGGGCTCTAGATCAATTAATGACCAGAATGTCTTTTATAGAAGAATTAGTTAAATTTTCTTCCTTCATTTGCTGAGCTTTTGCCAAGCAGACTGTGCTCTTAATTAAACTCTGAGTTCCTTGAGATTGGATTTTCTTAGTTTCTATCCAGCTGCTGTCATCATCATCCAGACGATTTAATTATTTGGTTTGGCCATAGGCTTTGTATTTTCATTTCATCCATTACTGCCTTGTGCTGGTGATGTTTCCATTTTCAAAGTTTGTTCTGGGAATATCACTGTTTTTGATCATATTGCCTTTGCACTCTGAATTTCCATGCTGGCTTTTACTTCCAAAGGGAAATCAGGGGATTCTGGTGTTGAGGATCCCATGAGTCAATATGTTAAGAGGAAATAGTGTGAAAGCTCCTACCTCAGATTTCAGTATTATATAACCTGCTTAAGTTCTCAGTCAGCCTCAGATTCCTGAAATCCTGGGAGTGCTTCCTCCTCAGTTGTTGGTGAATGATTAGTTTAGACTGGGAGTGCTTGAAGAGGGAAGAAGGAAATTCTGTCTAAAAATAGTAAAATTCTCATTTTCTTAGGGCTTGTTTATTCCAGGAAACAAATTAATCTTTAAATAGCATTTTTGGCTCCTGCTTGTTCCCAGGTGTTCCTCTTTATTGGCTCAGATGCCTTCAACTGCTGTACTTTTCTCTCTGGCTTCTTGATGTTGGCTGGGACACAGGATGGAAACATTTATCAGCTGGATGTAAGGAGTCCAAGGTGAGTCACCATTCGTTAACGTGGTGCAGGTCTTCTATAGAGTGGAAATTTTATTGGCTTTCACAGTGGTTTAGCCTAGCATATACATGACTGTTGAATCAAGGGTATATTTTTCCATTTATAAAGGTTTTCCAGTGTGAATTGTTTGATTGTTCCTGTTATTCCTGGAATCACATTAAAAGGTAATTTGATTCCTACTGTCATGATTGTTATGATTGCTTTGGAAATTGAACTTAAATAATGAGCTAACATTTTACTTATAATAATTGGGTAAAACTTTTAATTTCAAGGAGCTTAGTAATTCTCCCCATGGTATTAGATCTGGGTTGATCTAAGATTGATCATTTTTAGTTCCAGTAAGCCAGCTCTGATTCTTTATTTGGCTTTGATCATAACCTCTAAAATAGGCTTTATCCTGGTCTTAAAGATATCCAAAGAGGATCCACATCCTCTTTGTCCCAGGATTTAACAGTTTCTACAGTTCTGTCCCTTCCTCCTTCTGTTTCCTTCTTTTGTTCAAATGATATTTATTGAATGGCTTCTGTGGGCACCAGGCTTTGTGCTGGGCACCAAAAAATAGAAATAGAAAACAAAGATTCTGCCTTGGAGGCACTTGGAGTCTAACAGTAAGGATGGGCAATGAAAGACTGTTGTGATACAGTGTGATCAATGGTCTAACAGGGTTACACACAGGAATTTGAGGAAGCACCAAGAAGGAGAAGGAAGAAGGTAAGACTGCTTCTCCAAAAAAATGAGGCTTTAGTTAGATCTTGTCCAGTAGAAAGTTACCAAGTGAAAAGCGGAAGAACCTGCCTTAGGTTGAATAGCATATAGAGAAGCAATGGAATATGAAAGCATGACACTTTAAGGGATTTCTATGTAGTTTAATATGACAAGTGTGTTCCTTGCCAACGGAGCAATATTGAGAAGTGATCCAAGACAGGAAAACAGGAATTTGATTAGAAAGGACTTACATACCATCCCCAGGAGTTTGGACTTTATTCTTAGAGCAATTTCAGCCAAAGAGTGACCAGATTATACCTTTTCTTCCATAATTTAAGTTATTTTATTTTTATATTTGTTTTTGTCTCCATGGAGATTGGAAATTTCATCATTGTTATAAAATCACCTACATATATGTATATAAAATTTGTTCTTACCGTTCTCTTTTGTTTTGCAGAGTCCTAACAGTTTTAGTGTTTTACAACTGTCTTGATTTTGCCTATAAGTAAAAAGATTAACATATTGTTAACATTGTTATTTTATTTTTTTACATTTTTTATTGAAGTATAGCTGATTTACGTTAACTTTTGTTATTTTAAACCCTTGTCAGGCATCCCCTAAAATCTGGAGATGTCGATGGTGACTTTGTTCATTCCACTCACTCACATATTTAGAGATATGTTTAGATTCATTCCAAGGTGGTTTTGAACGGATTACCTTGATCTACTGTTTAAGGACCTTGCCATGAAAGAAACCATATGAATGTTTAATCTGTCCACATTTGTCCTGTGTGGTGTTTTGTGTTTAGCTCTATATGTTGAACATAGTCAAGCATTGCTTTTGAAGAAAAAAAGTGAAATTGCCCCATTTATTTTGAATCCCAGGGCTCCAGTACAAGTCATCCACAGATCAGGAGCACCAGTTCTGTCCTTGCTGAGTTTCAGAGATGGATTCATTGCTAGCCAAGGTAGGTCCAGGGGCCAATGGAGAGAGGTGGTTCTATATAGTTCAGTTAAACATAGGTTTAAATGCCTGGTCTGTGGCTAGACTAGGGGCATAGTGCTCCAGGATTCGTTGGCATATTGTGTTTTTCACGTGGCCTTTAACACACTACTTGTGATTGTCTATGCTCCTCTCCAGTCTAAGCTTCCTGAGAGTAGTGACTTTGCCTTATTCATCATGTTATCCCCAGCTTTTTAATTCAGTGCCCACTTTTTAATTCAATACAAATAAACATTGGTAGAGCAATATATTGATCCTTGTTGCAAAACATTGAGGATTCGATAATGAATCAGTTACAGTCTCTGCCCTAAAGGAGCTCATAGTTAATAAGGCAGACAGACATGTGGATATGTGATTGAGTACAGCTTGATAAATTGTGCAGCAGAAGACTATATGGGAACATGGGAAACAGCTAATTCAAGTGGTAGGAGTGCTACAGGGACATCTTCATGGAGTAGGTGACATATAATCTGATGAATATTTTACCAGCTAAAGATGTAAACATGAACATTGAGGGCCAAAGCTATAGTGTGTGTAAAATCATAGGTGAGGGAAGAGGGGCAAAAGTAAAGGATCTATCATTTACTAGGTGCCTGCTATGTAGTAGGTACTGTGTTCAATGCTTTACATACATAGTCTGGGTAAAGTGAATACCTTGGTGTAACTAGTACAAAATACTTGGAATGGAGTTTGGGAGTGAGATTAGGAGAAATACATGGAATAAGATGTCTGTTAAGGGACTGAATCTTCATAGGAATGATGTAGGTGAGGAGGACTGGACTGTAGGCCTGGAGAGGACCATCTTACCTGAGTATTTCAGTGTATCAGGATGTTTTTGACTGTTAATAACAGAACACTCAACTGAAAATGGCTTCAATAATTAGGAAAGTGTACTACTTCACTTAACAAAGATGTCCAGGTTTATGGTGGTTCCAGATTAGATTAATATAGTGATTTGAAAACAAAGTCAATAGAGGAGCCTAAGAAAACTTGATAGCTAAGTCATTGTGGTGTTCTGAATTGCATCCAGGACATTAAAGACTGGTGAAATCCAAGAAAGTATGAACTAAAACTGGCCGACGAGCATATGAGAACTTTCTGTACTATCTTTGTAACTTTTATGTAAACATAAAATTATTCTAAAAGTATTTAATTTTTTTTAATTTAAAAAGTGAATAAAAGCCTTAATAAGGAAAAAGAAATAAAATCAACAGCCAGGTTTTTTTTTTTTTTCCCCTCCATCTTTTGGTATTGTCCTCCCTGGCATGCTGGCTTTTGTCCTCAGGCTTGTTCCCTCAGGGCCACAGTGCAAGATAGCTGCAGCAGATCTCATCCTCATGTAACATGGATACTGTTACACTCTTTTAAAGAATAAGGAACATTTCCTTAGGAGCAGCCCAGCTGACTTACTGTTATACCTCATTGGCCAGAATTATAATATATAAAACATGCCATCCCAAGAAGACCTAAATAGCATTTCTCCAAAGAAGACATACAGATGGCCAAGAGGCATGTGAAAAGATGCTCAACATCGCTAATTATCAGAGAAATTGCAAATCAAAACTACAGTGAGTGGAAAAAAAAAAAACTACAGTGAGGTATCACTTCACACCGGTCAGAATGGCTGTCATCAAAAAGTTAACAAAGAATAAAGAGAGTTTGGAAAAAAGGGGAACCCTCCTATACTATTAGTAGGTTGTAAATTGCTGTAGCCACTATGGAAAACAGTATGGAAGTTCCTTAAAAACTAAAAATAGAGCTACCATATGATCCAGCAATCCCACTCCTGGGCATTTATCTAGAAGAGACAAAAACTAATTTGAAAAGATACATGCACCAGTGTTCATCGCAGCACTGTTTACAATAGCCAAGACATTGAAACAGCCAAAATGCCCAACAGAAGATTGGTTTAAGGTGTGGTATTCATATACTATGGAATATTACTCAGCCATAAGAAAGAATGAAATACTGCATTTGCAGTCACTTAGATGGACCTAGATAATATCATACTAAGTGAAATCAGTCAGGCAGAGAAAGACAGGTATTATATCATATCACTTAGATGTGGAATCTGAAACACAATACAAATGAATCTATATACAAAACAGAAACGGACTCACAGACATAGAAAACAAACTTACGATTACAAAAAGGGGAAAGGGTGAAGAGGAGGGATAAATTAGGAGTATGGGATTAACTGCTATACATAAAATAAAGCAACAAGGATTTACTGTATAACACAGGGAACTATATTCAGTATCTTGTTATAACCTATAATGGAAAATAATCTGCAGGAAAAAAATATATATATGTATAACTGAATCACTTTGCTGATTCACCTGAAACTAACAAAATATTATAAATCAACTATACTTCAATTGAATATAATAATAATACATGCTATGCCTAAAGTGACAAGGGAAGAGTAGTGGAATTACCATAATTGGCTTAGATTAATCAAGATTCACTCCCCAAGTCACTGGTTTACTGGAAATAATCTGGGATCCTGTTAGTCAAGAGAAGGGTTGAGAAATAGATGAGTAGGCAGCCAACAGTGTCCAGATTTTCACGGGCATCACTCTTATATAGGTAGGTACCCTTCATCCCTGTCAAAACTGGTGCCTTATTTACCTAGCCCTTCTTCAGGATTTTCGGACCGCAGCAAAGAGTAATCAGGAATCTGTAAACCTGATTTTCTAGCTCTTCTACACTCCCTCTCAATCTCTTTCTCCCCATGTCTGGGCATCAGTTGGTGATATAGTGGGTTTATGAAACCTTAATAAGAGATCAGCTGGCATAAGCTTGCAACAGCTTCCCTTGATGCTGCTGCCATCACTCATTATGATCCTATTTCTTTGATTCCCTTTGCTGCCATGCTACTCTCTTCCCTTGAGATCCTGCAGGATGTCCACCATCTCCATCCCTCCACTCAGAATGCCCTCTTGAAGGCTACCAATGATGAGCCCCTTGGTAGATCCAGTGTCCTTTTATGGGTACAGGCCTCTTGTCCACTAGTCTCTAAGTTTCCTTGAGGGCAGGTGCTATGTCTTTTTCATCTCTCTATCCCCAGCTCTTGCACAAGACTGAAGAATCTCAGCAAATGTTTGCTGAATGAGTGAGTATATAGTTTTCATCTTTCATGACTCTTAGTGGTAATGGATTCTGTTAGTTCCTTCTTAAAACTGTTAATTCCTTTGACTTTGGTGATACTAATTAATCTCCTGATTGTTCTCTTTCTCTAATTACTGCTTCTTTTTCCATTTCCCTGGAATCATATCTAGCATGATTCATGGTATACCGTAGGTTCTCAAATTGTTTGTTGAACTTGAATCCTTTTGCTATTCCTACTGTTGTTGCCATACCTAAACCAGAGATATTTCCTGAGTTCAGCCTTTGTCCTTCTACCTTTTGTTTTCCGTGCTTCCTAACGGACTGACTGTTCTCATGGTTTTAGCTGTTAAAGGTTGAAATCCATAGCCCTAGCCCTGACCTCCTACTTAGCCCTTATTTTATTGGGCAGCAGCATGATATGGAAAAAGTACAGATTTTGGACCCAAACTGATAGCCTAACCAGTGAGTTTAAATCCTCACTCTATCACCTACTGTTAGATTCAACCATATGAAATATATTTTATTTATAAAATTTATTTTAAATAAATTATGTTTTATTTATAAAAATGGCAGTTGTGTATGTTTTGATCTAATAGTTCTATGACCTTTGGTAAACCATTTCACTTTCCTAAGTCTCAATTTCCTTAGAGATAAAATACATAAAGTACTCAACATAAAGTAGATATCCTATAAATGATAATTTCTTCTTATTCCTGTAACTTTGCCTTGCCCTATAAGCCCTCCTAAAAAGTATTTCTTATCATCATGATCCAGGACAAGGCACACACTCACAAAAAGTAGAATTATGCTGTAGGGAAAGATATGTGAAAGTATCAAAGGAATAATAAATGTTACAAGAGATTGACGGAGAAAGGGTTTACTATATGGGATGGTTAGAAATTGCTTCCTAGAGGGAATGTGGATAGCGCTGGGGCTTATCAAGTAAGATTTGTGTATAGAAACTTGAGTGCAGAAGAAGAGCTATGATAATCATACTTTTTTTGAGAGGAAAGAAAAAAACTCAGTAGTGTAGCTTTTCCTTGCTGAAGTAGTAATAACAGTGAAAAACTGGCAAAAGATTATGGTTGGTTTCCCACTCTGACTTAAAATGAGATTTTGAAGGATTATAAACTTCAAACATGGTACAGCACATGAGAAGCTTATGTTGCCTTGGTGGCAGTTCTAAAGTGACAGAACTTAGTATCCCTGAGAACCTGCATGTAGCTCACCCAGGGCCTCTGCATTTTCTTACATCCCCTGTCCTACTGTTAAGCTATTTTAAAAAAATATTTACATCTCTGTTGCAAGGGAATGTGTGGGAAACTTGAAGGGTAATGTGTGGAGAAGAGCTAACTCCTGGCCCTCTTACTTTTTGTAGCTCTTTCCTGCTGGAGAGAAGGAAAGGCATAATTTTTGTTATTAACAAATATCTAAAAGGCAGAGAGGTTAAAATTATAACTCTGTTTTCAAAGGACAAAACTAAGAGCAATAAAAGAAAGTTACCAGGAGCCACATTTCAGTTCAATATAAGGAAAAGTGTTCTGTTTCATAAGAAAGAAGCTGGCATTGAGGTAACGAGCACCATTAACTCTGGGACTGGACAAACAGGTTGGTTGGCTCCTCTGCAGGATGCTCTTGAGGGAATTCTGTACTAGTTTAGAAGCTGGAAATAGATGATCTTTGAGGACCTTTAGAACTCTGATTTACTAGAGAAAGGATTAAAATTGCCAGATTAAACAATTTTAAAAACTTTTTATTACAGAAATTATCAACCAGATACAAAAGTAAGGAGAATAGCACAATGAACTTGGTGTACCTATTCTCCAACTTCAGCTGTTACCAATGGCTAATCTTGCTTCATCTTTTCTTACCCATTCTCTTACAATCCCCAACCCTTATAATTTTGAAACCTATCACAGACATCATATTATTTCATCAGTCAGTATTTCTATATGTATCTCTAAAAGGTAAAGATTCTGTTTTGGAAAAGATTACTTTTAATAATAATACAAGAATAAGGTCCTCCTGTATGCTGCTGCTTGTTGTATAGATTGATTAACAGATAAAGTAATATTGATCAACATGTAATTTTGGAAAGCAGTTTTTCAGGTTTCTAAAATGTTTGAAAAGACTAGTTAATGTCTTTTGATTCTTGTCCAAGGTTCAATACAAAGTCAAAATCTTAATATAGAAAAAACTTTATGCAGAAAGTATTCTTTTATACAGTATGCTCTCAACCATGTAAAATGAAAATTTGCACAGTAAAGACTGAAAAAATACATTAAAATGTGAATGGTAATTGTCTTCAAATGGTTGATTATGGGTGATGTTTTTACTTCTGTTCCTTTATTTTTAAAGTTTTCTTCAATGAGCACGTACTACTCTTATATTAAGTAAAACAAGAACAAAAAATCACTTATTCAGTAGTTTATACATCATTCCAAGTTTCATTTGTCCATGCTTTTCTGAGAAAAGTAAGTTTAAATATTAGATATATTTTTATTTTCTTGGTATAACCTGATGTATGTGTTCAAGTTCATAGACTGAAGAATAATTTGGGAGCATAATTTTCTTAAAGAAGACATTTATGTAGACAAATTCCCTGTTAAAAATCATTGTCTAGGATAAATTTGCAAACAGATATATAACCTGCATTTGTTTGCTCTGTGCCCTTGGCAGTTATTGCTAATCAAAGATAACTCTTCTTCCCACTAAGCTTGCTCTTGGCCTTCAAATCCTTTTGAGCCAGCATTTTAGGCCGACATTATAGGGCCTCATATTTGAGCCACATAATGAGACCTGTCTGCCATTCTGGGTCTTCAGACAGTTCTTCTTTAGGCCAGTGATGTACAGAAATAAACTAAAATATTTAGTTGGTTTTTTTTTAACTCCTTTTCATACAGCTTTCTCTTCAGTTATCTAAGTTTTCTTTCTGCCTTTTAGGTGATGGAAGCTGTTTCATTGTCCAGCAAGACTTAGACTATGTCATTGAGCTCACTGGGGCTGACTCTGACCCTGTGTACAAGGTACATACCTGAGAGGAGATCAGGCCTGTGTGATTCTCACCCAGGATCTAGGGCTTTAGAGGAGACTGAATGCAGCTACTTTGTGGTTATTAGGGGTAATATAGTACTTAGGAGTGAGATAGAAAGAAATCATAATTTTGAATCAGAAGTGACTTCATCACTTACTGGCTCTAGAAACTTTAAAATTCGCTTCACTGCCTCAGTCTGTCAGTTCAGCTGTAAAGTGAGGATAATAGATAATGCATATGAAAGATCTTTGTATTTTTTAAATATTCTATAAATATTAGCTGTTATTATTATCATTATTTAAGTTCAAGACTGATTATCTTACTTAGAGTAGAAAGAGAAAAATGAAAGGGGAAGTAATATTTATTGACCGGACTTTGTGCTTGATGTTTTACATTTATTATTTAATAGTCATTATTATTCCTTGAGGTATAGGTATTATTATTCCTATTTTTTCTTATAATTTTGAAACAGTTGCATAATTAATACATACATATAAAAATTCAAACAATACACAATTGTACAGACTTAAAAGTCCCCTTTAAGACTTTTTTGTTCCACTCTTCTTTCCCGAAGTAACTAGAATTAATAGTTTGACGTGTATCTTTCAAGAATGTTTTTGGAGAATTTGCACTTACATCTTTGTGTTTATGTATTTACATAAATAATGTAGTGTTACATCCAAATTTGTACATAATTAGGATCATTCTATATATATATTACTCTACAACTTGGGTTTTTACTTAACATCTTGGAACTGTTTCCAAATTCATATAGATACACTTCTTTTTTTAAATTCCTGCATAGTGCTCTATATTGTGAATCAACATATTTTTGTTTTACAAATAAATGGACCCAGAGGGATTGAGAAAGTTGCCCTAGGTCATGCAGCTACATATCAGCAAACCTGCTAATTAAGCAGGTTAAGCTTAACTCCAGAATTAATACTATTTGCACTAAATTAGGAGTTATTAACCTGTTTTGAGTCTCAGACTGCGTTGAGAATTTGATGAAGTTCTCCTCAGGAAAAAGTGCACATTCTGAGAACTTCTTTGCATAGAATTTTATGAGGTTCAGGGATACCCAGGCCCTTCTATGGATCGTCTCCTCCCCAAGTACAGTCCGTCTGCACTAAACCATGCACAACACTAGTGGGTTTGCTCTCCACTTGATCACTTAGTTCCTCTGTTCTGTGGTCGTGAGCACCCTTAGATTCTGGCTAGCCATTTTTTAAATACGTAACATGGATGTAACTCTTCTCTTGTCTTTGGAGTCAGTAAAGCTTCTCAGACTCCCTTGTACTATTGGGGGTCGATGACAAGGCTCTATCTTTTTGAAATGGAAGAATCCCAGGTTTCCTTTGAACTGTGAATTCTTGTGTTCCAGGTAGCCACATGGGAGAAGCAGATCTACACATGCTGTCGGGATGGTCTTGTGCGACGCTATCAGCTCTCTGACCTCTAACCCCTTGGGAAGAAGAGTCCCAGTTAATGAAAAAGATTGACTCTGATCAACAATGAGCGGAAACATTATCAAGGGCCATGGGTTCGGGCACCCTTTGAAAGTCACAGCAAGTGAGCTGCATTGGCCCATGTGGAACTATCATTCCATGACAAAACCTACGTTGAGCTGAGTAAGAAGCTCACATGTGTTCACTGCATTTGTCCTAACTTCTCCCTATATATACTCATCCCAGCAACACAGGACAAGGATACAGATGCTTACAGTTTGATCTGATACTGCTTGTGTTAAATGTTTACAAGGACTGGAGGACTGAAGCCTGTTCTCTGGAGGAAATAAAGAAAATATGTTTGGAGGAGTCTGAACTTGAGAAACTTTGTTAAATATTCTTGCTTGAGTAAAAAGTCAGTCAAGCTGATGGAATTCCTTTCTCAGGCACTTCCTGTTGGCCTGGCTATAGGGAAGGACTACTTGACAGTAGCAGTAAATGGCCCACAAGCAGCAACCTGAGGAAGATTTTTATACAGGTAGGGTAACCAACTGTCCCAGTTTTCCTTGGACTGAGGGATTTTCTGCTACATGGGACTTTCTGTCCCAGGCAAACCGATATGATTGGTTAGCCTTTATTCAGGTGATGAAGTTGAATCATACCATTGTAAAGGCGGCAGCTGTCAAAGTGCAGTCCCTGGAATAGCTGCATCAATATCACCTGGGAACTTGTTAGAAATTCTTGGATCCACCTCAGACTTAAATGAGAAATTCTGTGCATGGGGCCCACAATCAGTATTTGAATAAACTTTCCAGGTGATTCTGATGCCTGCTAAAGTTTGAGAGCAAGAGAAAGAGACAGTGAAGGGCACTTTAGTCATAAATGGAACCCAGAGCTTAAGGGATGGCAAGACTGGTCTATTGGAGAGGAGGCTGGAGAGGTTGGCAGGGTCCAAATAATGAAAATACCAGGTAAGGAGCTTGAACTTCATTTGGGTGGCCATGGGGAACCAACTACAGAAGGGTTTTAAGGAAGAGTTCAACCTGGTTGCCTCTTTTTCATCCTAAACATAAAAATGGAATCATAATGTATGTATTCTATGGTTTATTTTCACTTAGTATCTCTGAGTTCTTTCCATCTCAGTACATTCAGACTTTCCTCATTCTTTTTTTTAATAATTTCTAGAGTATGAATTTAATAATTTCTGTATCAGTTACATTCTAGAGCTTATTAGATAAAAGGTTTCTTGGAGGATGCAACATGTATGTTAAGATCAGGATTTATTTAAAAGAAGAAGGTAATTCCTGGGTAGGGTAAGAGTATGGTTTACAGAGTTCGTAAAGGCTGTTGGTAAGACTCAAAGAGATAAAGTGATTTGCCAACAAACATAGAAAGTAGGAACTTGAACATAGTTTATCTTAACTTTGAATCCCATTTTTTCTTTCCTGTTGCTTATGCTTAAACCAAATTGAAAATAAAATACTGTGGTTCATTGAGTATCTGCTGGATATCTACTCTGTTCTAGGTACTGTATTTAAATATTTAATCCTCATTAACACTCTTAAAAAGAAATGGTATTATTTCTATTTAACAGATAAGGAAACCTCTAAGAAGTCAGATTAACAAAACAAGATGAGGGAGAATATGACTGAGTTCACACAACAAGTGTGTCTCTGAGTAGGCATTCCAGGACTCGCTCTTTTCCATTACCATCACATTCACAAGCTCCTTTTCGCAGGTCTGTATAGGTGATATCCTCGCTGTGATGGATGAAATGACCCTTGACAGCTATCCTGAAATCCAGACCCAAGCAGAAGGAGCGGAGGCTAGCTCTCAGGTACCACCAAAGCTTTGTTTACTGTGAATGGAATAATCCCCGCTTTGCAGCAGACAAAGCTTGTTTTTACTTTTGGGTTGAGGAGTGCATTCTGGGTAAGGAAGGGTAGACAACCCCCAACCACAGCACTAAAGGCCCAGTGAAGCTCTGTGGAAGACCTTGTTTCTTGGCTTTTGGTGCCCCCTTGTGATTTCTTGTGAGAAGTGCTATTTCTCAGATCTGAAAAGCTGGCAGCGGCATCAGCTATTGCGCACATGTTTTTGTGTGCCAGGCACAGTCCTCACAATAGCCTTGCAAAGTAAAGGGTTTTTTTTCTTCAACAAGTGTCTTTGTGGATATATTTAGTATTCTTTTTCTAATTTACTTTTTATTTTGGAATAATTTCAAACTTACAGAAAAGCTGTAAGAGTAGTTCAGAGGATTCCAGTATATCCCCACCCAGATCTCCCAGTTGTTAACTATATTTTATGTTTATCATTCTCTCTCTTTCTATTTTATATAGTACGTATTTTCATGCAGGTTATATATGCTACATTTTTTTCTGAATCATTTGAGAGTAATACACAAATATTATGTCCACTTACCTTTAAATACTTAAAGGACACTGTTCCATAACCACAGTACATCTATAAAAACAAGGAACCTCACACTGATCCTGTACTGTCATCCAGTCTGCAGACCCCATTCAAATTTTGCTGGTTGTCCCAACGGTGTTCTTTATAATCACTCTTTCCTTTGGGTTACAGGATCTAATCCATTTATTTTGCCTTTATTTGCCTTCTGTCTGGAGTATGTCCTCAGTTTTTCTTTGTGTTTTATAACCCTGGTATTTTTGGAATATAGGCCACTTTGGGTTTGTCTGATGTTTCTTCATGATTAGATTTAGGTTAGGCATTTTGGCAACAATACCCCAAAAGTGATTCTCTGTCCTAAGAACATCATATTGGAAGCCACACAATGTTGATTTGTCTCATTGCTAGTGATGTTAGCCCTTTTTTTTTTTGGAGATATAATTCACAAGCCATAAAATTTATCCTTTTAAAGTATACAATTTAGTGGTTTTTAAGTAAATTCACAAGGTAGTGCAGCCATCACCACTCATTCCAGAACATTTCATCACCCCAGAAAGATACTTCATATCCTTCAGCAGCCACTCCCCATGCCCTAGCCCTGGCAACCACTAATCAGCTGACTGTCTCTGTGGATTTGCCTATTCCGGACATTTTATATAAATGGAATCATACAATATGTAGCCTTTTGTATCTGGCTTATTTCTCTTAGCATAATGTTTTCAAGGTTCATTCACTTTGTAGCATGTGTCAGTACTCTATTCGTTTTTGTTGTCAAGGAACACCCCACTTGTAATGGTTAATTTTATGTGTCAACTTGGCTGGGCCATTTGCCCAGATAGTTGGTCAAGTATTCTGGATGTTTCTATGAAGGTATTTTTTGGATGAGATTAACATTTAAAATCAGTGTATTTTGGGGGGACGGTATAGCTCAAGTATTAGAGCACATGGTTAGCATACATAAGGTCCTGGGTTCAATTCCCAGTACCTCCTCTAAAAATCAATCAATAAATAAGTAAACCTAATTACCTCCCACTCAAAAAAAAAAGATGTTAAAAAATAAATAAATAAAATAAAACAAAATAAATGTATTTTGAGTGAAGCGGATTACCTTCCGTAATATAAGTGGGGCTCATCCAATTTTGAAGGCCTTAATAGAGGAAGACTGAACTCCCTCCAGCAAGAAGGAATTCTGCCAGAGGATTGCCTTTGGACTTGAAATACAACTCTTCCCTGGGTCTCCCACTTGCAGGCCTACGCTGCAGATTTTGGACTCTTCAAGCCTCATGATCACGTGAGCCAATTCCTTAAAATAAATCTCTCTATACATACACACATCTTCTTGGCTCTGCTTCTCTGGAGAACCCTAATACACCATTGTAGGGATATACCACAGTTTTTTAATCCATTCATTAGTTGATGGACATTTGGGTTACTTCCATTGTTTAGCTATTATGGATAATGCTGCTATGAACATTTGTGTACAGGTTTTTATGTGAACATATGTTTTTCATTCTACTGTCAGTGGAACTACTTGGTCATTTGGTAACTCTATGTTTAATGTTTTGAGAGACTGCCAGCTGTTTTCCAAAGTGGCTGCACCATTTTACATTCCCACCAGCAATGTCTAAGGGTTTTGATTTCTCCATGTCCTTGCCAACACTTGTTTTTTTCCATCCTTTTTATTATAGTCAGGCAATGTTAAGCCAGTTAAAATGGTTGTCTACCAGGTTTCTCCACTGGAGAGTTCATAAGTATTTTGAGGGGAGATACTTTGAGACTATATAAATAACCTATTCCTCATCAGTCTTGCATCAGCTAGTTTTAGCATTCTTTGATGATTTCTGTCTGAATCAGTTATTCCTATGATAATTGCCAAATGGTGATTTTCTAATTATTATTCTTTTTACATTTATAATCAGCATTCTACTATAAGAAAGAACTTTCCCTTCTCCATTTATTTATTTGTTCTTTCAATTATTCATCATAAATATATTAGTGTAAATTACTCATGGACTCATCTTTTATTCTATGGATTATAATCCATTATTACTATTATTTACTTTGGTATTTAAATTGTCCAAGTTGGGCCAGTGGGAGCTTCTTCCCAAGCTGGATCCTGTGTCCATTTGACATGTTTCCATCATTCTTTGAGCATTTCTTTATTTTCTAGTACCACAGGATACTCAAGCCTCAAGTTATACTTCCCCTCCCCAGCTCGGGAATCAGTCATTTGCCTAAATAGCCCTGGTCCCTTTTAATGGAGAATGGTATTCAGAAACCAAGATCTGGGTACCAATATGCTCTTTACTTCTGGGGTATTATTGCTTCTAGGCCCTATCAGTAGACAATACATATATACTTCTCTCTTTCTACATCCATCATTCTATATATATTCAAAGTCATATGTTCACATTTACCTCTCCAATGCCACAGGGTTTATTTCTAGCCTTCTATGTAAATAGCTCCTTTCTCCAACAGTGAGAAACTTGGATCTCATGACTCTCAGTATATTCACTTTTTTGCTCAGTACCTCTGTGAGGAACCAATCTGCCAGCCCCACAAACTGTTTCCTCCCTTTCACCGCAGCCCCTGCACACCTCTGATAGGGTCTTCTTCTCCCTCTGCATTCATGACAGCCAGTCCCAGGCTGAGCAAGGCCTTCCTCCAAGTCTCTGAATTTAATTTTTAATAACATTTTTTTCTGGCAATAAGAGTAAGACAAATGGCCAATACACAAGAAAAGATGCTCGATTTCAGTAGTTAAATAAAAAGGCAAATACAGAAGAAAATTTGGAAATGCAAAAAACATAAAGAGTAATTCCATATTTTCATTTTGCAACCAGACAACTGTAACTATGAAGTAATTGTTTTAAGGTCATAAAACTAGTAGCTAACAGATAGGATTTGGCTCTGACTTTACTGCCTCAATGCTGAGGGAGCTTCTTCTATGTGATAAGTGCTTTTGTATAGTTTAATATTTTTACACCAACCCTGTGGTGGAGTTCATGTTGATAATGCCATTTATTCAAAGAAACTTAGACATGGGGCCATTAAATAAACATGCTTCAGGTCACACAAATGGCATGTAAGCACAGCAGCATCAAGATATGGTCACTTTCTATCAACTCAACTCACCCAAAACCTACACTTTGTGTCTTAATTGATTGCTCTGTCCTTTGGCCCAACTCCAAAAGTGCGTTTTACCACTTCTAGATATACCTAAATATACCTAAAATAGATCTTTTGCCTCAAATAATATGAAAGAGCTACTTTTAAGGCAGGCCCTCCTCTGTAACAGTGTGGCTTCAGAGGACCCAGGAAAGTTCCTAAATATCTCAGTCACTATCATCTGAAATGCCATCAAGGCACATCAGGCTTTTCCATCTACAATTAGAGATGAGGTTTAAAATGTAGCACTGCTCTTTCCCTGTGTAACTGATACTAGATCGTTTCTTAAGAACACATTTCTGTTTCAGAGGAGTAAGAGGCTGAGTGAGGAAGTAGTACTCAGAGAAGACACTCCTGAAAAAGGAGGAGGAGGAGGAGGAGGAAGGGGAGAGGAAGGGCTATAGTGTGGCGCTGGCCCAGGAATAGACCAATGGAACAATAGTCCAGATACAAACCTATGCATATGTAGAAACTTCATATGTAACACAGCAGTCAGTACAGATTGTGGGAAAACAATGAACTGTTAAATAAATGGTTCTGGGACAGTGGGATATCTAAAAAAAAAATGATACCTACCTGGCACCATATACAGAAAAATAAGTTCTAGGTAGATTAAAAATTTTAAAGTTAAATGGACTTCTGGAAGAACATATAAGTGAAGATTTTTATGACCTTGTATAGGGAATATTTCATGAACTAGACAGAAAAGGTAGAACCAAAAGAAACATTGATAAATTTGACCCCATTAAAAAAATGCTGAAAAGACAAGCTCCAAGGTGAAAGGGGTTTGTATTTTATACTATCAACAAAAAAACATAAAATACAGTCACAAAAAATTAATTTAAAAAAAAGTATAGCCTAATAGAAAAATGGACAAAAGATGTAAATAGGCATTTCAGACAAGGAAAAACAAATGGCCAATAAACATGAGAAAAACCTCCACCAACAAATGCAAATTAAAATCTATAAAGATGCTGTTTCACACCTATATTGGAAAACACTTAAAAACTTGACACCAAGAATTGGTGAGAACGTGGAGCAAAAAGGAACTGTTACACACTGCTGTTTTGCCACTGTAAATGAGAATCACCACCTCAGAAAACTGTCTGATGTTACCTTGCAATTGATGCACATGCCCAAATACTCAGCATCAACAGAGAATGCTATACAACCGCTGTGAAGTTAAGTCAGTCACACACACACACACACACACACACACACACACACACACACACACACACACACACACACAATTTGCATGAATAATACCATTTAAATAAAGTTTAAAAATATGAAAAGTTAAATTTGTTGTTTAGGATACATGCAGTGGTGTGTGAAGCTGGCTTGTGCCACCTTGGAAAACAGCACTGCTGCCCTCCAGGAGGTGGAGCAGAACTCCTCACTCTTGAAGGGTGGGCTGCAAAATGACTTCTTTCAAAAGAGTACAATCCAGAAATGGGGAAACAAAAATAACTTTATGGGGGAGAAACCTGACAAGCACTACTTCAGCAGGTGATCAACATCAACAGTGGTAAGTTATGGTGATGGTGTGTGCCTCTGACCTGATGGGAGGAGGGTGGCACTCTACCTCTGTGGTCTCTTTCCAAAACGCCCCAACCCCTATCTGATCATAAGAAAAACATCAAGCAGATCCCAGCTGAGAGACATTCTACAAAATACATGACCAATACTCCTTAAACTGTGAAAGTTACCAAAAACAAGGAAAGTTTGAGAAACAGTTGCAGCCAAGGGGAGCCTAAGGAGACAACTAAGTGGCAATGTGATATCCTGGATCAGATCTTGGAACAGGAGAAAAAGAGAAAAAGAACAGCATTAGCTTAAAAACTAGGAAATCTGAGTAAAGTATGGACTTCCTCTGTTATAAATGATGTAACAATATTGGTTATTATTTGTGACAAATGTACCATACTCATGTAAAGTGTTAATAATAGGGGAAACCAGGTGTGGGGTATATGGGAGAACTCTTCTTCATAACTTTTCTGAAAATCTAAAAGCATTCTAACATAATTATTTTTTAAAAATAGCCAAATGTATTTGTTCTTCAAACTTTTTGTTAAAACTAATTACTACTCTCCTTAAAAACTCTCTCACTAGTTTCTGAGTTGAGTGACCCTTATCAGGCTCACAGAATCAGTTCTATGATTCCTTTTTTTCTTTTGGTCTTCTGTAAGGCAGAGCTGAGAAGGTAATTTGCTTAGGCAGGAAGGACTACAACTCCCAGAGTGCCCCTGTGTGGTTGTCAGGAGCAACCAAGGAACGCAGACTAACAGCCCTGCTGGAGTCAGGACTACCCACCCTCTGACAACCAGCCAGCCATGGGCCAGGATTATTACTCTGTGCTCCAGATCACTCGCAATTCAGAGGATGCCCAGATCAAGAACGCGTAAGTTGGGGTGGGAGTGAGGCTTTTGGGTTGTGTTGGGGAAATCCCCACTTTCATCTCTTCCAAACTGAACTTTCCCGCAGTTTAGGCAGACAAGATAAACCTTGTTCCTTCTCTTGCTTCTTGCACACCTACATCCTGGCTTTGGGCTGGATCAGGTTTCCCAATCCATCATCCTTTACCCTGCCTGCCCTCCTGGGTGCCCTGCTTTCCCTAGCAATGAAATGGGGACTGAGGGGACTTTAATATTATGGAGACCCAAAGGATTGTGAACAGGAGAGTGACCTGACGGATGTGTTACAAATTTTATTTTGGCTGACACGTGTGGTTTTGGCATTTAATAAACTGCATCTCTGAATAGTTCCATCAAGTCTTGGGGATTTACAGTGTTTCTTAAAAAAGTCTAGGACAGGAATCAGCACGTTTTTCTGAAAAAAAATTTTTTTGATGAATATTTATCGAGCATCTACCATATGGGTTAGGTATAGTCTCAGCAGATGGAGATATGAATCAGATGTGCAGGTTAATTTTGTTGGTGAATACAGATGTTGAATAAGTCACAGCAAGCATGATGAGGGTTAAAAAAGGGGATATACGGGGTATGTGGAAGCTATATTGGAAGGAGAGAGTCCACTTTGGAGGCTGTCATGGTAATCATGGCAAAAGATGAGGCTTGAAGCAGGGCAGTGGGCTGGGGAGAAAAGAAAGAATGGACTTGGCCATTAATTAGATCATTAGAGGGTAAAGAAAAGGGGAGGAGTCTAAGACAGTTCAGTTAAGGTTGGGTAGTCGTAATAGCTACACTTACTGAATTGTGCAGATGCTGTTCTGAGAATGTTCCATCATTATTTCACTTATCACAGCAGCCCTGAGAGGTAGGTGCCATTATTATCCCAAGGCCATGCGCCAATAACTAGCAGAGTCAGTATTCAGACACCTTGCTGACTATAATTGGCCACTGGGGCCAAGTCCTGTAGGGGACCTCTTGGGGGTAAGTGTCTACAGTGTGGTTGGAGAAACAAGACACAAATTCATGAAACAGAACAATTTAGGACTGTGTGTGATGTCACCCAGTGTTCACAATATCTTCCTGGCCAGTGACACCTGTCTAGGGAAAGGTCACAAGGATGAAGGGCAGTTTGGAATGCAGAAAGATAAGCCCAAGTTAAGCAATGGAAAGAGCAAGGTCTGAACTTAGGTTCTACTTGGTAGCTGTGTGACATGGGCAAATTGCTTAACCTCTCTGAGCTTCAGTTTCCCCATCTCTAAAAAAATTTAAAGGGTTGTTGTGGTATTGAAATGGAATTATATGAGATAATGAATATGAAAATGCCCAGCAACTATTTGCATCTGAAACCATGTCATATGAAGAGTGATTAAAAGAATAGTATATGTTCCAAACAATATCCTTAACCCTTCTCCCCTGAAACAGCTCTTAAGGGATGAGTCACATGTTTGACACACTCCTATGGTAGTACCTAGATTTTGACACCTCCCCCCAAAAAAGACTAAATTTATGTAATGAAGAAAAGTACCATGATGATTCATAATTGCCCAGCTATTAACTTCTCAGTATATTCATTCTAGACTGCCACGCCTGGGCTGTGACTTCACCCCTTTCTCTCCCACTTAGGAAAGCAGGTGAATGAGAGTGATGTTACTGCATCTTTAAACTACTCAAATTTACATGAAAAACTGAACTCTTCTCAAACCTTGTTACTTTTCCTCACTGCTTGAGTTCTCTTGCAATTTCATACTTGACTGCAGCGTTTGTAGTTGAGAAGGGCTGGTTTGGAAATCTCAGGGAGGTTGTGACAACCACTATAAGATCGGGGGCAGTCAGGGCACCTCAGGGCTCCTAGTGTTGGGCACCTCAGGGCTCCTAGTGTCAGGAGCCTGGGCTGTCCCTTGTGGTTTCCCTCCTACCTCTCACATTGTAATGCGTGGTCCCTAATTAAACTCTCCACAAATCTCTTTCCTCCTGGGACCCTGATGATACCTCAGATGCTGTGGATGTGGCATCTCTGAGTGGTGGGATTGTGCAGATACAGAAATGAGGAAGAGAATGAGCACAGAGGTGGGGGACAGTGAGAGGACCTGACCTGTGCCCAGTGCCTCTGACACCAAGCCCTCTGACACCTTATTTTATCTAATCTTCCCAAGAGGCCTGTGTGTCAGTTTGGGCACCAAGACAGGATTAGATATGCAAGAAGTGTTTTAAGGGAAACCCCTGTGAGGGTGAAGAGGGAACAGGAGTGTGCAAACCACAGTGCAGATCTGATACATGTGAAAGGAGAGGGGGAGGGAGGGCTGAAGTGTGGTCTGGAAAAATCTCAGCCAGGCTGATAGGGAGGCCTCAGGCAGAGGTTGCGTATTGGAGGAGGCCTGGGTCCTGTAGGGAAGAGCCAGCACTGATACCCCCACCAAGCTGAGGCATTGGCTGGGAGCCGCTCAGAGCCAGTGCAGCCTCACACAAATGGCCAGGAGGACAGCTGCTGGGGCTGTCAGTCAACTGTGCTCCCTACACTGAGTTCTCTTCCCAGGGCTCTGAGTGATGCTCCTCCCCGGCCACCACAGCCCTGACTTACAGCTGGAGCATCAAAGCTCCAGGAGGCCACCAGGCAGCAGAGCCAGCTCTGAGCTGTGGTCTGAGTCTCAGGATACTAACCCTTGCTTCTCTAGGTATCGAAAACTTGCCCTTAAGAACCACCCATTTAAGTCCATTGAGCCATCCTCGGCAGAGACATTCAGGCAAATAGCAGAGGCCTACGATGTACTGAGCGACCGTGAGTAACTGGGCTGAGCGTGGAGGGTGGCCCTCTGTCCTGCATCTATGTTAAGATCATTCCTTATGTCTCCGAGTGTCAGGCTTTCTGAGGGGGCCCAACAGAGAATAAACGTTCTTCGCTGCTCAGCATTTAAACAAACTGAGAAAACAAACATAATAAACTGCTTTCCAGCAAACACCAGCTCAGGTGGAGGACGTGGTGTGAAGAGCTCCCAGATATGCTGACAGGTGCCCCTCAGCAGTGCAGGACCTGGGGCAGGACTCCTCCACATCCCCACACTCCACCCGTCCCCTGCAGGGATGCAGAGTGTGATGCTTCCTGCCCAGAGAAGAAGGCTGAGGCTGAGGCAGACACGCCTACTTATTCCTAGATCACTAAAGTTTCTCCAGTCCCGAGTTTTCAGGACTTTGGACTCTAGGATTTCAAAACTCTAGAATTTTTATGTTCTAAAATCTCAAGTTTCTAGGATTCTGTTTACCCCACATAAGACAGTAGCTCTATGATGACTGATATAATTCAGATCCCAGGATGATAGCCTGACCCTTAGGCCCTTGGTTTCTTCTCCAGTCCCCACCCCTCCCCCAGCAAGTCTCAGTCTTCCCTGTTTCTCCTGTTGGGTATGGGGCCGTAGCTGTGTCCACTCACAATGAAATTAAGCCCCTAACTTCCAAAGTCTCACTCCAAAGACTGCCAGACAGCAAGCATTTTTGAAATAAGGCTGTTTTTCGCCTCGCCCCTTTCTCTCTGTCTCACAACCTACTTCCCAGCCCTCCAGCTCTCTCAGCCTCAAAGGCTGGCCCCCTACTCAAGGTGACACATATCCGCAGCGGTGAAAAGAGGCATCTATGACAAGTTCGGAGAGGAGGGCCTGAAGGGCGGGATTCCTCTGGAGTTTGGATCGCAGACCCCATGGACAACTGGTTATGTCTTCCATGGCAACCCTGAAAAGGTTTTCCATGAGTTCTTCGGGGGAGATAACCCCTTTAATGGTAAGAGGTCCTGCCTGCCCCTTTGCCTTACTGGGGAAGCACAGAGCTTTAGAAGATGCTTTTCTTTGAATAGTTTTGTTACTGGCCAGGGTTCTTGGATTTCTTTATTATTATTTTTTTAATTTATTTATTATTATTATTTTTATTGGATTTCTTAATCGATAGAAATTGATGAGAGGCCAGACGAGAAATTCAGGCAAGGCTTTATTGGGACTCATGCTGTAGCACGAGGGAGTGAAAATGAGTAACAGGTTTCCCTGCTCCCTCCCTGAGGAGGTGGCAAACTGGTCCCTTAAATGGGGTGGGGTAGAGGTGGATCCAGGGGGTGGGCCACCCACTTGGTAGTGTTGTGTGTGCAGGGATCATGTGCTGTGTCCTGTTTTTGTTCGGGACTCTTCAAAGTGGTGGTGAGGTTTTTGGTCTTTTTGTATCTTGTTCATAATTTGCCCTCGTTGTACCTTTTAGTCCCTTCTAGTTTCTTTGTATTTTGTTGCTAGAGGAGATGTTTGTCCAGGTGCAAGCACTGTAGCAAAGGGTCTGAGGTACCAGCCTGTCTCAGCTTTGTTTACTTGAAGAAATATATATAGTACATGGTGGGAAAAAACAACAACAAAAACCCAATTCATTGAAAAAGAAATAAATCCCAGCCTTCCATCCCTTCCCCAGAAGCAGCCACTCATTATTAACAGTTTATGTATCTTTCTAGAAATATTCTATGCATTTATGAGCTTATATTTATTTTTTATGTCTTTTATTTTGTTAAGGTAATAGGGCCACATAGTACACATTGATTTTTTTCACTTATACTTAGCGATTACCTTCTTATACATTATATTATATATAGGTCTACTTTATTCATTTTAATGGCTGCATAAGATTTCATTGTACAGGTGTATGTTAGTCAACTGAGTACAGGGATGGATGGGAGGATGATCCCAGGTCCTAGAAAAACTGACAAAGAATTGACTTCCAAGATTCAGTCATCTTGCAAGGACAGTTCACCTTCAGATCTGTCTTGCTGGCTCCAATGAAGCAACTCAGAATCGTGATTTTCATTGCCTGGCTTCCCCAGTCTCTTCTCCCTGGCTATATCACAACCTGTCTACATTTCAAAAGTTCTCTCTTCCTTGTCTCCATGTTAATATGCTTTGTGGCTGGCTGCTTCTCCACCTCAGAGGTCCTGCCCACTGTGAATTGCCTTCACCTGTTGGCCAGAGGAGGCTGAGTTTATAAACTCCATGTGAGACTGGAAAAAGCAAGGGACTTGGAGTCAGAGGGCCTGTCTCAAATCCATGCACCACCACTTATGAACTGTGTGATTCTGGGCAAATCAATTCACCTCTCTGAAACAGCTTCCTCATTGTTAAATAGCCGTTCCTCACAGGTCATTATCAAATGAGATTAATGTTTATGAAAACAGGCTTTGCATTCAGAAAAATACCATACGATGGGCCTGTCTTTCAGGGACAGGTACACGGAGAGAGGCTGTTCAGAGGAGCCAAACCAGAGCTTACAGGGGCATCGCCTGTTCATGGTTTAGGGGTCCCTCAGGCAGTTCCCAGGAGCGATACTGCTATAGTGTTTCACCCCAGGGGTTCTTGTGTCCCATCTCCCTGCAGAATTGCAGGGCTGGGCTTCCTGTGACCTGGGTTTTGAGGTGTCTGAGACCTGGCATATCATAGGTGCTGTGTGAACAAATGAATTCAGTGGTGCAAGAGGGGACCTGGTAATTCATAGGCCTCTTGATGACCCATCACATCTTAAGGCGACAGAGTGAGATTCTGCCTTGCCCCCCAGCCTAAGGTCATTGCACTATTCTAGCCTATGAAGTTCTTTTTGTGGCACTAACTATGAGGGGCAGAGTACAGAAAAGCTGAATCATGATAGAGACCAATGACTACAGTTTACAAACGGCTTCACGTCTAGCATTAAGCCTCGTGGTTAAGGGCAGTGGTTCTATAATCATATCATCCTGGGTTCAGATCCCAACTCTACTTACTTGCTGTGAGACGGTGAGCTCTTTGACCTCTCTGGGTCAATGAGATAATAATACAAAGAGCTGAAAACAACACCTGACCCATGGTAAGCTCTCAGCTAGTTTTAATTCATCATCATCTTGTTACCTGATCCTCATGGTGGAAGGCAGGTCAGGCATGTTACCCCACCCCACAGAGTGAGAAACTGAAGCCTGGATAATTGCACTGCACATCAAAGGGAAGGGGCTCTTTGCACTAGGATAGAAGGTGGGACAGCAAGAGGGGTTATGAGTGTAGAGCTGGGCAGGGGCAAAAGAAGTTGAGGAGAGAGGAGTTTGGGGACACACTGGTGATGTCTCAAATTTGTTAGGGCTTAACTGTGCTCCTCCCACATCTCAGCTGCTGACTTCATAGAAATTTGAGTCTGGGGTCTCTAGTGGTCTTGAGCTGGACTGGACAGTGAAAGGCAGTGGAGCTTGGGGAAAGGTAGGGAGAACTGGCAGGCTCTGACCCTCCTCCACAAAAGCTAACAGTGTGTCATTTCTGCACTACCAGGCACTGCCACCAGAGGGCACTCCTCTCCTGAGGGACACATCCCAGATTTTGGCGGTGGAGTGGGGATGGAGTCCAAAGCAGAGATGAAGCAGTGGAGAGTGGCAAGGGACAGTAATAATTGGATTTGCAGTTGAGGACAGCTCGTTGGACTGACCAAACTGTCTGAATCTGCAAAGTGGGAATAGGAGGCTGGATATAACACTTGGAAACTGAAGAGGTAGGGGGATTGTCTACGAATCCAAGTTTCTGGACACAATTTCTCTTACTCCTTACTTCTCCCCACCTCCTGCAGAGTTTTTTGATACAGAAGGAAATGAGGTGGATTTGAACTTTGGGGGGCTCCGGGGCCGAGGGGTCAAGAAACAGGACCCCCCAATTGAACGAGACCTCTACTTGTCCCTGGAGGACTTATTCTTTGGCTGCACCAAGAAAATTAAGATCTCTCGAAGGGTAAGTACTTGGGAGCCACCTTCTATCCCCTCCAACCCTGCTGGTCACCTCCTTCCTGACCCTAACTGGAGACCTCATATATGGTCTGTCATGGAATCATGGAATCTTAGATTTAGAATTCTAAAATCTGAAATTTGGAAGGGACAGTTGAGGATGTAACCAAGCAGGACCGTATGGGGCCTTCCCGGGACAGACCTCTCCCAGATATCCTCTGCTGTAACTCCTTTCTGGAGTACCCAGATAATAGTATCTCATCTCATACATCCAAGTTTTTCAGATGCTAAAAACCACCACCAAATGGAAGAAATTAACGACTTGATGATCATGAGCACTTAGCCCTCCTTCTGGCACCTAAGGATTGATCACTATCAACCAATCAGAGAACTGTGCACAGCTGATCACATACCTTGGGACGCCCCTCCCTCAGCTGGCCTTTAAAAATGCTCAGCTGAAACACTTGAGGGAGTTCAGGGTTATTTTTAGGGGGCACGAGCCACCCATTCTCCTTGCTTGGCCCTGCAGTAAACCCATCTCTGCTCCAAACTCAGATGTTTTCCTATTGTTTGGCCTGACTGTGCACATGATCTTGTGTTCGGTAACAAGGGAATTAGCCTGGTTCTTTCCCAGTGCAGGAATCCCCTCTGCCTGCTCCTAACTGGGATAAGAGCTCTCCCTTCTCAGTTCAGCCCCATCCCTGAGGGAAGAGGAGGAGAATCTCCTGTGAATTCTGGTCTCTGGGTGTTTCCAGACAATATCCTCTGGGTTTCATCTGTGTGTACACCTCATGAATAAGAAGGAGCAGTGTGGGCATGGGGGGTGGGCTGGGGGACAGTCCTCCCAGGGTCCAGTCCTTGGCTTGGCCCTGTCCCATGGTCCAGCCCTGTACTAGGCACATGAGCAAGGTCCCCTCATACCTTTGCCCAGCAGAGGAGTTGCCAACTGGAGCCATGCTTTCCACAGATGGCACCCATCTGGGCATGTGATTGGGGAATGGATGGAAGACATAAGAGATGGTAAGGCTGAGATAATGTCGACCTCCAGTGGTCTTTCTCCCTTTGGGATTAAGAGACCTGCCAGAGGCTCAAGGCCAAGCATCTGGGGTGGGTGAGGAACTGAGTTCATGTTCACTGTGTGTCTGTTAGTGGCCAGGGCCACATAATATCTAGGGCTGGAATTGTGGCCTTGATCAAATCATGGTGACTGCTTGGCATCTCAGGCCCCAGCCACATCGCTCGCCCTGCCATCCTGGAATCATAAGTTCTTGGTTCCAGTGGAATAGGGTGGGCATGGGGATGGCTCGGGCAAGTTCTCCCTGTTGCTAGAGGATTGAGCTGAGCACAGATCCCACAGACCATCTTTCACATGTGTAAAGGCCCAGTGGGAAATCCTGAGCAAACCTCCCTCCCCTGTCATCTCACTACAGGTGCTGAACGAGGATGGGTACTCCTCTATCATCAAGGACAAGATCCTCACGATTGATGTGAAGCCTGGTTGGAGGCAGGGCACACGTATCATCTTCGAGAAGGAAGGGGACCAGGTGAGAGAGAGGGACGCTGACTAGAGTCAGTCACCAGGGCTCATGTGGTGGAGAGACTGAGGGAGAAGGAGGCAGTGCTTTTTCTTGCCTCTGGGAGCCCTGATCTGGCAGGGCGAACACAGGAGTGACTGAGCTGATCCCTAATGTGCCTTCCAAAGGACAGGCAGGGGTTGGTGGGAAGTAGGATTCACTGGGGTAGGCTTCTCAGAGGAGGGGCTATGAGGCCAAACTGAAAAGGCCCTTCCAGAAAACCTGGTCTAATCTCCTTTGTTCACATGAAGACATGGAGCCCAATAGAGGCGGGAACTTGATCAAGGTCACAGAGCCAATCAGTCCTTGTCACTCTTTGGCCTCTCCTGCCCAGGGTCCCAACATCATCCCAGCGGACATCATCTTCATCGTAAAGGAGAAGCTACACCCTCGCTTCCGCAGGGAGAATGACAACCTCTTTTTTGTGTACTCCATCCCCTTGGGCAAGGTGAGTGGGTGAAGTGGAGGAGCAAGGGGTGGGCAGATCAGAGTGAGGCCCCACCCCCACCACACCCCATATAAGGCCTGCAGGCAAGGAGGCCTCACCTTCCACTCACCCCGGTACATGGTGCAGCCTCCAGAACTTGAGGAATGCCACACAGAATCTTCGTGGCTGTCTTCACTCCTGACTGTGAGTGGCCCCTCTGTGCCCTCACAACCCAAGCAAGAAATGGCGCCCCAGCCTGGACTCTGCTGCCCCTCATCCACCCCACCTGCAGGCAGGCACTCAGTCAGTCCCGTCAATCCCACTGGCAAATCTCTCTCTGCCTGGTCCATTTCTGTTCATCCCCACTGCCTTGGTCTGTGCAACTGGATGTGTGCAGCAGCCGCCTCAGTGGCCCTCCTGCATCCCTTCTCGTCTCCTCCAGACACTTCCCCACCACGTCACACTCCTGTCCAAGCATGTTTGCATGGCATTCAAGGCCCCCGGATATCTGGCCCCTGCTGATCTCATCCCCTGCATTCCAGCCACTGCCACTTAGAGCTCCTGCCCATTGGGTGCATTTTTCTTTTCACACCTGGGTTCTATTATATATGCTGGGCCCTCTGCCTGGAGTGCTGTCTCCCCACCTTTCGTTCCTTTAAGGGCCTTATCAACTGCTACCACCACTGTGAAGCCCTCCTGCCCCACCCCAGAATGGCTTGGGGGCCCCTCCTTGTCTCCCACTGATGCTTTTACTTCCTCTGTCATAACACATACTGACATCAGTCTCACCTACCAGACTGTGAACTCCTTGGGTGACTCACTTGTTTGTCCTTGAACATCCTGTTGTCTCCTTGAGGCCCAGCTTAGGGCCTGGCACTGAATAGTCTCATAAAGTGCCTTTTAAACAGAATGGACATGGGGACCTTCCCTACTCACACCCTTGGCCTTACTGTCCCCTAGGCTCTGACCTGCTGCACCGTGGAGGTGAAGACCCTAGATGACCGCCTGCTCAACATCCCTATCAATGACATCGTCCAGTGAGTTCATTTGCTTGGGCCCCCATAGACAAAAGAAGGACCGTCTGGGCTTTAGTGGGTATGTCAGACAGGCCAGCCTGGTACAGTTGTTCAGGTTGCATCCAGCACAAGAGGGTGAAAGAGACTGAAATCCAGGCCCCACTCTGGCCAAGCTGTAGGCTACATTCTCCTGGCAAATGGAGTACCTTTTTCTAACTTGCCTAAAGCCACTGAAGAGGCTAGAGGCCCCCAGTCATTTCTTGTTGCCGTCATCCTCCAGAACCTCTCTGGAGAGCTCTGAGTTGCATCCCCTAAGCCCTTTTCCAAGCCAGGCCCTTCACATGGGAAGCTTGCTCAGCTGTCCAGCACTCCCCACCCCCAAACCCAGGGTCTGCTCATGTTCCTTCACTCCTTGTCTGGTTTCCCATCTTAAAAAGAGATTCCCGGAATCCTCCATCAGAGATTTCCAGCTGTCTGGAACAAGCCAGTCTCCCCTTCCCTCCCACCAGTTCTAGAAGCTGGTGATTGCCCCACACCTGAGGTAATGTGAGCCAGGGTGGATGGGATCTGTTGAAGTGCTGCTCTGGGGTGCACTCTGAACCCCCTTCTTTCATCCTCCCCTGTCTCAGTCCCAAGTACTTCAAGAAGGTGCCAGGTGAAGGGATGCCATTGCCAGAGGACCCCACCAAGAAGGGGGACCTCTTCATCTTCTTTGACATCCAGTTCCCCACCCACCTCACACCACAGAAGAAGCAGCTGCTGCGCCAGGCGTTGCTGACATAGTTCTGGTGGGCTGGGAGCTGGAGGAGGAAGAGGAGGCTAGCTGGGCCTTACCCTACCCCAACCCCCACAGCTTCAGGGTGGGCGGGGGGCCAGCCCACTGTACAGACATGTGAGGATGGGATGACATGGGACTTTTAAACTGACACAATAAAGTTTTATTTCCTATCCTCCAGCTACACCCAGGAGAGTGTGCGTTGGAGGGATTTATATATACAGGCCTTCTTGTGGAGCAGAGGGAGGCGCAGGGCCTAGGAAGCTGAGGACCTGGGCCCCTGTCCTGGCTGTGTGGGCACAGTCAGGCCCCTGAGGGCTCAGAGCCTACCATGTTGGTAGTGCAGGGCAGTGCTGCATGGCCTCTGAGTGTCCTCAGTCCTATTTCTCATGACACACAATCCTTAGAAGGGCAGTCTCCAATGTGATCTAGTCACATTGTACTCAGGAAAACTGAAGCACAAAGAAAACAAAATTCTTGTCCCAGGTCACATAGGGCTCAGTGACAGAGCTGTCACCAGAACCTTGAAGGCTGCTTCCCACAGATTCACCCTTCTTAGATTAGAGGCAACACAAAGGACACATGTGCTGGAAATGGCTTTGGTTTCTACCTTGCCAGTCTCCATTGCCTTGTCTGTGCAGAGGGTCAGGTCTGTGCCTGCCTCTAGGCAGGGTGGTCTAGGAAGCAGGAGACCTGGGCTCTGCTCCCAGCTCTCCCACTGACCCCCTGGGCATTATTGCTAGTCTTGTCAGTAAAGCAGAGCTCATAGCTCTCCACAGGCTGCCATGTCATTAGTGTGAAAGTGCTTGGTGAATTCACTTTGATTTCAGGGTTCCAGCATTGCTGCCAACGTGGCCTGTGGGAGTGCCAGCCTCCTGGCCCAGCTGGGCCTGTGTAGACCACACCTGCCTCCCCAGGCTGACTTCAGCAGTCGTCAACAGTGCTGCATGCACCTCTCCTGTCCTGGGGAAGGACACCCCTCACTGGAGACTGGGTTTGGGTCTTAGCAAAGTCCCAAGTTTATATGAGAGTGGGTGGCCACTTCTGCAGTGACTTTAGAGGTGTCAGAAAAGGCCCCCTTGATATCTAGATTGCTTAGATTCCACCATAAGCACCATATTAGCATAAGGTTTTCTTAACTGGGGACTCAGCACCAATCAGCCATTTTTGAACCTCAGGGGAAAGTAGCAGGAGACCTTGAGATGTAGACTCCAGACCAAGGTTCTAGGAAGCATCTCTGCATGTTCATCAAAGAATGTGGGCTTTGGAGTTAAATATACCTCAGGTGTTCTACTTACCAGTTTTGTGCCCCTGGGCAAACTGCTTCGCCTCTCAGCCTGTTTCTTACAGTGAAGATTATAACCCTTATCTTGCAGTTTGTGGGAAACAGTGAAGCAGACTCTGCCCTGAGGCAGGACCTGGCTGGTGAGGTGGTAGTAGGTGCCCTGTTATTACTAATAAGAGCAAACAAGTGGGTGAGGGAGTGTGGGACCTGCCTTGTAAAACTCTAGCACACCAGGTCTCCTTTGGGCCAGGAGGAAAGCCTGCCCCTAAATTTTCCTTCAGGGTGAGACTCTTAAGGAAGCCTGTTCTCAGGCCTGATAAGAGACTGTTATGAAATTACCTGTTATCTTTAGTCCTGCCTTGAGTCAGCTAAAGGAGGGCGTGTCATTATTGGTGTTAAGGGCTGAGGACAGTTTCTGAGGCCTCCTGGGACACTGTCCAGTGGTTCTACCACCTTTCCCAGCTCACTGTCCCAGGATCATGCACAGAAACATGATGGTCTCGAGGCCTTGTGTCCATCCCAGTGTCTGAACCACAAGGCTGGTGAATGAATCAGCTGACACACACACTTAGGGCAACAAATTGCCTGTTTCCTCTGGTGCAAGTGAACAGCCTACCTCACAGGATGAACGATGACAATTAAAACTGCATGGGTTGCATTGGGTCCTCCACTTATGCTGCCCCACAGAGAATGGCCTGGCTGGGCTGCCACCTTCACCCTGGCTCATGGCAGCCAACCCTGTCCCTCTGGGGGACTATGAGACCTCAGTTCAATTTGTCATAGCTAGGAGGATGAGGAATTCTGGTCTCTCCTTCCTTTTCCAGGACCCCTTGCCCATGCACTGAAGGGCCCAGCCTCTAGCTGTGACCAGTGGGAAGGGTGCAGTAGCATCAGCTGCTTTAGGCCATATGAGAAGGGAGCTCATGTTCTCTGGGCCTGGCTCCACAGGTGCCCAACAGGATTCCCAAAGGACCCCAGCACTGGTCCCTGGAGGAAGAGTCCACAGGGGGAGGGAGGAGACTGAGTCTTAGTCCCAGTTCAGCTGCTGGCTTCCTGTGTCCTTGCCTGCATGACTTGTCTCAGCCTTCAGCTTCTTCAGACATTTATAAAATAGGCCTGGATGGCTTAATTTTAAGGGCTTAGCCCCACACAAGATGCTTTGGGATTCTGGAACCTGAGTCCCCTACCCACTGAAACAGAAGTAGCTATGCCCAACTGCTTTCCTGCCTCTGAGGACAGGTGGTAGGAAGAGGGACAGGGAGGCTGACTCCCCTGTGCTGCCTAAGCCCTGGCTTGTCCTGTCACCTTGGGATCTCTAGCTGGAGGTGAGGGAGAGACTCCAAATGGAAGAGTCCTCAGGCTGAGGCCAGATGTTTGCTCTGTATCCTGCCTCCTAAGGGTGTGACTGTGGAGGATGGGAAGCAGGCTGACTTGTCCTCACTCAGCCTGAGACTTTGAGGTGGGCTCCCCATTTGTAAAATGGAATAAAATAAGCACGTGACATCAAGATTCCCAAGTTCCTCTAAATCTTCCAAGCAGCACAGGAGATGCAGGGGAGAGAATAACACTCATTCTACAGATAAACAGGCCAGGGGGTTGAAAAAGCAGGCACTGGAGTACCAGGCATTGGTGAGGGAAAGTTCAAATGACCTGTGGAGACCAAGGCCATTGATGACTAAGGCCTGGTAAGGAAAGAGATGTGGACCAGATGACTTCCACAGACCCCAGATTGGATGCTGGAGATGGAAGGTAGGTCACACCCCCGTTTCCAAGTCCGGTGGCTCTTCCCCTGCCCACCAAGTGCCAAAATTGGCCCATCAGACCAAGACCCCTGGTAACAGACAGAGGGAGGAGACACCAAGGTTGAGCTTGTTATGAATGATGTGCTAGCTGGGCTTGGGAGCAGGAGGAAGAGTCGGGCTGAACTTTTCAAGAGACTGAGGGCTTGAGATCCTGGCCGGTGCCAGGTTTCCCTCAGTGTCAGCTGGGGTTAACTCCATGGGGACTGTGAGAGGCAACAGGAGCTGAGGGGTGAGAACTGAGGAAAGGGAGGCAGGTGGTGGGAAAGGGAGTAGGAGGAAGGGGTTGGGAGAGAGGGGAGGGGAGGAGGAAAAGGGAAGCAGGGCCTGGCTGGAGCTGAAGCCAAAAACGGAGGTGGTCAGGTCAGCAGCAGGAGAGGCTCAAGAGGAAGGCTCTGTGGAAGTGCAGGCAGCCATGAGGGCCCGTTTCAGCTGCTCGTAGGTGACGAACATCACCACGTTCCAGGAACCGAGTCGGAGAAAGGAGGGCATGAACCTAGAGGGGAGAAAACACAGGTCATCTCCCACTCACCCTGCTGGGCCCTTGCATCCAACCCTACCCACTTCTCTGTCCCAAGGAGGTTGGGAGGGTCCAGAGAAAGGAGCTGTGGGTGGTGAGCAAGAATCCTCTGTGAGTCTCCATTTTAACAGCAATAAAGTAGGCATGATAGCAACTCTGAGAGGAAGGAGTTAAGAGCACGAGGATGCCAGGGAAATACCAGGACCAGGATCAGAAATGGTTTGACACTTGATTGCCACTCAATTCCAGGTTGTTCTTTCCCACCTGTGTGACAGGTATGGGTAGTCAGAAGGCCTGGGGTTGGGTGGGGTGGGTTGGAAGCTCACCCTTTGTAGAAGGCTCGGGGACCCTCCTTCTGGAGCATGGTGAGGGCACAGTGGCCAGCGCTGCTGTACTGGCCCAAGGCAGAGTTCATGTATCTCGTCTTGACCACGTCGACGGGGGAGGCGATGATGGTGGTGCAGAAGCCTGCCCCGAATGCAGAAGTGAAGTGGCAAGGAAGGTCATCTGCCAAGGAGGGAGAGCAGGTGAGGCAGTCAGGATTCCTCACCTCATCATTCCAGAAGGAAAGAGATGACTTAAGTAGCTAGGGTCTCGTGGTTTCAGAGAGACAGAGACTCCAGCTGGGACCTCTCCTGAGAAGGGTCATTTTGAGGAGTCATTTTGCTAATCTAGCCTCAGTGCCTCAATGTGCAAGGTGGAAACTTTGTCCCAGTTGGTGTCAAGGCGGCAAGGGAAACTCATTCCATAAGCAAAGGGGAAATAAGGTGAAAAGATGTGGTCTTCAGGCAGCCAGACCCACACCAGCTCCTGGGTTAGTGGAAGGGCGGGATCCAGCACTATCTACCCAAACTCACCCGTCATGAGGTTGGTCTTCAGTAGAGTGTCCTTGATGAGGTCATAGGTCACCAGCTCAGCACAGTTGACAATGGCATTTCGAGCGATATTGGGCGAGGTCCCTACAGGAGGAAGGGGTCTCTATGTGAGACCAGGGAACAGGGGAGGAGGAAGATGGGGAAGGCGAAACACCTCGTACACACACACCTTTCCAGAGTCCCCGAAACCCTTCCTCCTGGGCAATGATCTTATAGGCCTCGATAGTGCTCTGGTACCTCTGGCCACCTCCAGTACGGGCCTGTGCTTGGAACCGGACCTTTACCACATCCGTTGGCTGGGCCACAGCCACAGCCAAGGCACCTGTGGTGCTGCCTGCCAGGAGGCGGCTCCCGATGCCAGCATCTGTGGAGGAACCGTGAGGGTTAGTGGCCAGCTGGGCTTGCACTCATTTGCCACCTCTCCTCCCCAAAAGCACCACTGTAATCTCTCATCTTCACTCTAACTTCCTGTCTTTCTGTAATAAGACCCAAACCAGCTCTGTTCTAAGGACTCTTTGCATCATACAGAATACCACTGGGAGTGTCTACTAATTGCTAGGCACTGGGACATAGCAAGGAGTAGGACAAAATGATACTTTATGATTTCTTCCATAAAGCATTTTCAGTCACTTCAATTTATCTGCTCAACAGCCCTGAGAAATCAGAATCATTTCCATTTGACAAATATAAAAACCCAGGCTCCAAGGGAAGAGGCTTTCTCAAGGACTGGGAGTCACAAGACTTGAGTTCTTATCCCAGATCTACTTCTCCCTGCCATGTGATCTTGGGAAAAGTCAACCTTTTGATCTGGGTTCTCAGTTTCTACAAGTGTAAAACTCAGGGTGGGCATGGCATGCTGAGGAGGTGAAATGGAAGAGTGCTGGCCTTGGAAGCAGAAGTGTGTTTTCCAGCTTCTTGTTGTGTGCCCTTGGCCAAGTCCCTTCCCCCTGGCAAGCCTCAGTTTCTTGATCTGTAACACAGGGATGATACCACTTGTTCCTGAGGTGACTATGAGGACTGTCATGAGATAATGCCCTGCTGGAAGCCTGGCATAGCTCAAGTGTTCAGGGATCATTAGAAGAATCAGGGCCCCTTCTGGTTCTCAGTTCCTCTGAAATTCCTCCCAGGTGTCTTGGGGCCTAAAGGAACTATGCAGCTAAAAGAACTAGGATCAGCCATCAATGAGAAGAGGACAAGAGGCCTGTGGCCCAGCTCCACACTCACGCTCAGAGCCCTTGGTGTAGAACTGCTTGACAGAGTCATAGAGGCCAATTCGGACGGAGGCGAAGCTCATCTGGCGCTGCAGGCCGGCGACCAGCCCATTGTAGAGGCTGCGAGGGCCCTCGGTGCGCACCATAGTCAGGATGGTGCCCAGCACGCCGCGGTATTGGGCACTGGCAGCAGCCTGCACTGGCCCCTGCCTTTCTCCTTGGATCTGCAAGACCAAGGCAGGTGGTTGCCCTCCCCATCTCCTGTCATCCCTATGCTGTAAAATTTACAGCCTCAAACACCCCACTGGCCCTTGAGGAATCTGTGTCTTGGAGAAGGAGCAGACTAGCCACCATCAGAACCCTGGGAGTCACCCCCTTACCTGTAGCCGGACTTTAGCAGTATCCAAGGGGAAGGTGATGAGGTCTGCAATGCAGGCAGCTGTACCAGCCCCCAGGAACTTAACAGTGGCAGTAGGGGGCACATCTGTAGCCTTAAACCCAACCATAATGCTGATTTCCTGCTACCTCTGAAGAAAAACTGAAGAAGGGGGCCCCTTCGATCAGCAACAAGATGAGACAGAGGAACTCTGCAGGAAACTAAGCCAAGGAGAAGCCCCATCAGTAGCTGAACCCCCAGACTCTCCCCGCTGACTATCCCTCTCCCAGCTTCCCAGATAGCACCACCTCCCTAAGCAAGGACTCAGAGCAGCCCCGGAGGACAAACAGGAGTGAGTTTCACAGTTTCAAATACGGGCTGGAGGAAGGAAATCTGTATTTTGTGACGAGCTCCCTCCCTTTCACCACAGGGAGCATCTGGATCCCAGCTCTCTAGTGCTGCCTCACAAACAAGCACCGGCCCAGCCCTGCGTCTGCTGGGTACAGCTTACATTAAGCCCCGCATTCCTGACTCTGTGGATCTGTCTGGAGGGCAGGCAGAAGTGGGGAAAAGGTTTCAGCCAGACCAGGACCTGACAGGCACAAACCCACAGGCTTATGCCCTGGATTTCTAAGTAGAAGAGGTTCCTATGGGTCTAGAGTTGCCTAAGTCTAGAAGAAAAGGAATGAACAAGACCAATTTGACTCCTTCAGGCTTCTTCTTTTCCTTCCCCACCAGCCCTCCCACAGCTTGGGCTCTCTAGAGTCACTCTTTCAAGGAGCCTGCTTTGCTAGGGGCTGGTTCAGAGATGTAGGAGACAATATCCATCCTAGAGGGGCGCTTATTGTCTGGCACAGGGGTGGGCAGGTGATTCAAGCTGCATTCGGGGCTTGCAGAACATACTCTCAAAATGCAGAGGAGGGAACAACCAACTCTACTGAAACAGAAGGAAGAAAGGGTGGGTAATCAGAAATGACTTAGCTGGGCCTTTAAGGATGCTGGGCAATTCTCAGGGCTAAGAGTAAGTGCGTAGGTGCTAGACTCTCTCCCCCAGTCTACTGTGTGATGGAGGAAAAACTGACACTCTGCCAGTTTCCTCTCCTCCAACAGAGGTAGTCATGTCTTCATGAGAGGTGGGGATGGGGGAGGGCAGGTCAGAGTTATTTAGAGTGACAAAGGAAACCAAAAGCTCCGTTTTGTTCTCAGAATTGGAGCAACACCCTCCTCTGCTTTAAGAGGAAGTGAGCCCAGCACCCCAGTGCGGGAGGGTGACCTGCTTCTCTCCCTTCTGAGCTTACTTCTTTACTACATAGGACATGCTGCTTTGAGCCCTGCTTGCCTGATTGGCTGCCCCTGTTGCTGGGGCCAGAAGGAAGGAGCTGGCCAGCAGAGGATGATGTGGTGGGAGTCAGTAGTGAACACACAGACCCATGGAAACAAAGAGCTCACTCTGCTTCTTCCTCCTGGGTGTCTCACCCCAGGTGGCTGGGAAACAGGGAAATCTAGAGGCTACTCACCACTCAGTTGCTCAGGAGCCCCTGTAGGGTGGTGCCTGGCCTTATTCATGTTTCTCTAGAGCCTGGCCCATACAAGGCTCAGTGAAGACTGGCACTTAAATGGCAGAGGGAGTTGACGGTGTTACAGAACTCCCAGCTTCCCTGCTCTGACATCCTCATACCCCAGGTGGTACTCCACACCTTTCCCCACTCCTCTGCTTGCCACATTCTATTAGTTCACTTACTCCTCAGAGCAGCCCTATGCGGTGGCTGTCCTGACTTCCACATTATGGATGCAGGCTCCAAAACTTATGCTATTTGCTTTGCACTGGTGCATACCTCTGTTTTCTCAGCCCCAAGCACAGGCGGGGCCTTTCAAGAGGAAGTCCAACACCCAAGCTCTCTTGTGACATATGACAGTTCTGAGAAGGTTTAGGTGAATGGCATCCCTCCTCTGGATATCAGAAACATGATGACATGAGTCAGTCATGTCCTGACCTTGGTCTGAGTTGTAGTATGTTGCAAGGGCCAGAGAAGAATAAGACCCAGCCGCTGCCAACCTCAGAGACAAGTGCACAGAGGCTAAGTTGCCATTTTGAATGTTGCCTTGTATTTACCATAAGTCAGGTCCTTCAGAGGTGTGGGTATGGAGGTAAAGGTCCCTGTGCTAAAGACCCTACTAAGAGGAGTAAATAAAACTCAGGCCTAACTAGAAAGAGTTAATCATATATAACAATCCCCAGCAAATAATCAGTTTCAAGACCTAAAAAGTACACCTGAAAACTAATCTCAGTCTCAAGGACAGTCAAAAATTCAACAATACATAAATAGAACAATAGAATTCTGTCCTAGCTCTGCTGCTGACTTGCAGGTGACCTGGGGCTAATCACTATCCCAACTGGGCCTCTATCTTCTCCTTTGTAAAATGGGGATTACCATCCTTGGCTTGTCAGAGTTGGCTTAAGGGCCAGAATGAGACCAGGGATATAAGAAAATGCTTTGTGAGCTCTGAAGAGTGGCTTTACTAGGATGGTGGTGCTAGTTATTTTTATGTCCTGCTGACCCTGCCCCCAGACCACAGGGCTAGGAAGCAGTAGAAGACCCCTCCCTTAGACTGGACTCTTACCTGGCTTTGTAAGGTGAGGCCTTCAAGATCAAGCTTCTCTAAAGGCATCCCATTCTTCAAAGCTGCCTGTGGCTATCATGGCCTGATCTCTTTGGTTTTCCATAGAAAATGGCTGGGAGACGAAACACCTAATGGTCATACTATGTGTCCTGTGTGTGAGGGCAAAGGAAGAGAGTTTAGAAAGGGAAATACACCATAAAGGACCACACCTCAGCAAGGAAGGGGTCACTTACCCACTCAGTCCTTGCTTCGGGGTGAGTGGGTAGGGAACAAGGTCCAATTCCCACAAGGCAGCTGGGGACTAAACAAGTGCACACACTGGAGGGGGAAGCACACTGGAGGGGGAAGCACACTGGAGGGGGAAACACACTGGAGGGTGGGGTGGGGGTAAATGAACCCAGGAGTCCTGCCTCCCCTGTCTGTTCCCTTGGTACTACAAATTGCTCTCTTCAAGACTGCTACTTTAGTGGAACTCAGGAGTCTGGAGAAGCATCCCCCAACAGTCAGCAGACTGGTGAATAGAGTGTTGTGAGGGGGTCATGATGGGTCAGAGACTAGCTGAGTCAACTAGGCCCAGGAAGCGGGGCTGCGAGGTTAGAGGGGCTGGAGGGGGCCTTGCAGGGGCCGCATCAAGCAGCTCAAAGCCTCCTGCCAGCTGAAACAGCCCCAGGAATGGCCTGGGGCCGCCTAGGGTGGGAGAAGTCATTTTGGTCCTTGCTGAAGCCCACTCCCAACCCTGGCCAAGCAGAGGGAGGTTGGAAGGATGAAGGCTTACATTACAGCCATTTGAACGCAAGAGGTGAAGAACAAAAGTAACACGGGGAAAGGGCGAAAGAAGAGCGTTAAGGAAAGAAAAAGAACATAAGACAAGGAAAATTTAAAAATAGGCCGGAAGGCGATGAATGAAATTAAAGGAGTAGCGCCCCGTGGCCGGCGTAGCGGGCGTTAGGAAGGTGTCGCGGGCACAGGGCTGCAGCGGACCGGAGCCGGGCTCACCGGGCCGCAGGGAGAACACGGGAGTGCAGGCCGCTCTGTGTGTCGTCGGACGGAGGGCGCGTCCTGGGAGCGCTGACAGTACTTGATCCAAGGGCACGGCCGACGGGTCTTGCAGAGGGATCCGGTAAGGCTGCGGCGCTACTTAGACCTCGGGGGCGGGACCTGTGGGCTCCAAGGGCGGGGCCTACGGGCTCCGGGGGCTGGGAGGCAGCGCTCTAGCCGCCCCCTTTCCGCAGAGACCGTCAGGCCTAGAGTTTTCTCCGCGCCTTTCTCCACTACCATTTCCGGGAGCCAATCCCCGTATCTTGCGCTTTTGTTCTCCCGTAGGGTCACCCCCTCGCTCCGCCAACCTCTTTGTGAGGATGGCAAGACTGACGCCAGGAAAGGAGCAAAGGCTGCCAGGGTCACAAACGCCTCTGCTCTCCTCCCCAGGGCTCCTTCTAACAGCTCCTAGAGGCTCGGGTGTAAGAGTGCGCCCTCTTTTCACAGGCCCAGCCCGCTACCCACAACTCCACGACCCTACTGGCAAACCACCGGCTCTTCCCTCGGCGCCAGGGCGGGCTCCCACGGGGCGGAGCCTCCCGACAGGGCTCGCTGGCGATTGGTTAAGGCCGCGGCACGGCCGGAGGAAAGAGCCAATCCGGGCTGCAGCAGCAGGTGGCCGGCAATCCGCCAACGACCGTTGGGCGCGGCTGGGCTTCCTGCCGCGGCTGGGCTTCCCGCCGCCTACCGGCTTACCCTTGCGTTCCCCGGGGACTTCCGACCCCGATGGGGAGGGGGCGCCGAGCTTGACGCTCCCGCCCACACTTACAGCGGGCAGGCGCGAAGCGAGTGAAGAGGCCGAGCAGGGCCTGGACCTGCTGCGTGCGTAGGACCCTGCATGAGAAAGGGACGGTAGGAGATGAACCAGACCTGGGTCGCCCTCAGGTGGTCGGTGGTCTCATGGGGGTGACAGACGTAGACAACCAGTAATTTATGTCCTGTGGCCGGACAAACACGTGCTTATGGAGAGTAGAAGGAGAAAGTCTCTGTTCGCCCTTGGACTCTGTGTCCCTACTTTTACGTACCATCTGTCTCCCTCTTTCTCTGTTTTCAGCCTTATGGGCTGTCCCGGACTGTTGTACGAATTTGTGGAAGCCAGCTCCTTGTCGACATTGTAAGCTTCTGTAGAGCAGAAAGCTATTTCCAAAGTTTTTAGTATCATAACCGTCTAAAGGCCGCTCTACATGTGGTCAGGAAGTGTTGCCTGACATTCTAGTAAACAAAGAATGTTGCCCGCCATCCCAGTTCTAGAAGGAATTAGCCATTAACCACTGCAGCGTCCCACCGTGGTGATCCCTGAGAGGGATTCAGGGTGGAGAAAAACAGGAAGCATTTTCTGTGCTTTGGATACTACTGGCCTTAGATAGTTAAGGTGCATACCTAAGGGATAATTTCTTTTTTTTTTTTTTCCTAAGGGATAATTTCAGTGAACCCAAGTTCTTGCTTCTTCCCACACATAGAAAAGCACTAAAATCATTAACTTGAGATGTCTGTTCTTTGTGTTTCACAGTAATGTTTTAATGTTCGACTACATGTTTTTCCCCAGCCCAAAACTCCTACTTATCCTGGCTTCCCTGTTACCTCTGCAGAGCAGTTCTTCAGAGCTATCTGGGAGTCTGTCTCCTGGGCTATGGTAAGATTCCCTGAATAAAACTTAACTTTGAGGTTGTGCGTTTTTCTTCAATCAACATACAGTAGCCGCTCAATGCATGCTGTTTGGTTGAAAGTGGCTTGGAAGGTGTAATGGGAGGATTGGGAAAGATGATTGTTTAGTTCAATTACTATGTTCAGATTCAGTGTGAATACCTCACATATCCCTGTGAGGCTGGTATTAACCTCCATTGTACAGAATAGTGCCAAAGAGATTAAGTCACCTGCTTAATGTCACACAGTTTGGCAATAGTGGGCCTTGACTTAAACCGTGATCAGTCAGGCTTGATAAGTGTGTTTTCTTTATTGTCTGTACACAAGCAGAAGGAATTGTCAACTGGGAGACTATAGCTGGAATGGGACTAGATAGCAGGAAAGAAAAACACACTGAGCACATTATATTTGTGAGATTCATCCAAATTACATGAAGTTGTAGTTCAATTCTCATTGCTGTATAGTCTCTATTGTGTGAATATATTCAATGTACATTTGAGTTATTTCCAGTTTTTGCCATTGCTATGAACCAAGACACAACCTTTTTCACTCTTAACAGCCTTATTAGGTACAACTTAAATACCATACAATTCACTCATTGCTAAGTGTGCAGTTTAATTAAATCTTAGTAAATTTAAACAGTTGTGCAACAGTGACCACAGTCCAGTTTTAAAACACCTCCATTACCCACAAAGTTCTGTTGTGTCTGTTTGCAGTCATTTATTTCCTTCACATCTAGCCCTTAATAACCACTAATGTTTTCTTTCTCTACAGCTTGCATTTTCTAAAATTTTCATGTAAATGCAATGTAGTCTTTGGTGTCTGGCTTCTTTCACTTCACATAATGTTTTTTGAGTTTCACCCATGTTGGCTCATGTATCAGTAGTTTGTTCCTTTTTTATTGCTGAGTAGTATTCCATCACAATTATATAGAACATTTTGTTTGTGAACTCACCAGCTGATGGGCATTTGGATTACATATTTCCATTTGGGGCTATTATGAATAATGCTGTTATGGACATTGATATACAGATCTTTGTATGGACATATGATTTCATTTCTCTTTGGTTAATAACTAAAAGTAGGATGGCTGGATCAGATGGTAGATACATATTTAATATTTTAAGAAACTCAGAATTTTCCAAAGTCACTGTACCATCTTACATTTCACCAACAATGCATAGAGAGTCCAGTTTGTTTCCTATAAGGTTTACTACTTTTAGTTGATAAAGCTGTGGATTTTTGCTTCTGTAAAATTATTACCTATATTTTATGCGTAAAGAAACTGAGGCTTCAGAAGACCAAGAATTTAACCCATGTCAGCCAATAACTATTAGAGCTGGGATTCTAACTTTGATTTTTATTACAAGCTCCATACTCATTACATTTACATGAATTCAGGTGTATACTCATAGTCAAGAGATTTCCACCCCTGCAAACAGATTATTCATTGTTTTTGGTTCCCCAAAGCAAAGCTCTGTTTTAGAAAGGGGTTTTTCTTTACCTCTTAAAAATTTGTTCATTTTAGAGAGAACTTGGACCCTTACCTAATATTATGTACAAAAATTAACTCAAAATGGATCAAAGACCTAAATATAAGATCTAAAATTATAACACCTTTACAAGAAAACATAGGATAAAAGCTTCACAACACTACATTTGGCAATGATTTCTTGTGTATGATACCAAAGGCACAGGCAACTAAAGAAAATGTAGACAAATTGGTGCTCATGAAAACTAAAAACTTATGTGCATCAAAGGACACAATCAATAGAGTAAAAAGACAACCTTAAGAATGGTAGAAAATATTTGCAAGTCACATATTTGATAAGAGATTAACATCCAGAATATATAGAGAACTTCTGAAACTCAAAAATGACAGCAAAGACTCAATTCAAAGGTGGGCAAAGGACTTGAATAGACATTTCTCCAAAAAAGACATACAGGTGGCTAATAAGCACGTGAAAAGATGCTCAACATCACTAATCATTACGGAAATGCAAATCAAAACTACAATGAGATACCACTTCACACTCATTAGGATGGTTATTATTTTTAAAAATGGAAAATAAGTGTTGGTGTGGATATGTAGAGCTTGGTGGGGATGTAGAATGGTGCAGCTACCATGGAAAACAGTGTGGCGGCTCCTCAAATATTGAAAATAGACTTACTGTATGATCTAGCAATTCTACTTCTGGGTATATACCCAGAAGAAGGGAAAGCAGGGTCTTGAAGAGATACTTGTACACCCATTTTCATAGTAGCATTGTTCACAATAGCCAAAAGGTGGAAGAACCCTAAGTATCTATTGATGGATAAGTGGCATATACATGTAATGGAGTATTTTTCATCCTTTAAAAAGAAGTAAATTCTGACACATGCTATAAAGGTGAACCTTGAAGACATTATGCTAAGTGAAATAAGCTTGTCAACAAAATGATAAAATATATATGATTCCACTGATATGAGATACCTAAAGTAGTAAAATTCATAGACAGAAAGTATAATGGTGGTTGCCAGGGGCTGCGTGGGGGAGGGAAATGGAGCGTTACTGTTTTAAGGGAATGGTATTTCAGGTTTGCGAGATGAAAAAATTTCTGGGGATGGATGATTGCACAACATTATAAATGCATTTAATGTCACTGAACTGAACACTTAAAAATGACTAAGATGGTAGATTTTTTGTTATGTGCCTTTTATCACTATTCTTAAAAATTAACTAAAAATCTCATTCATTCACTCATTCATTTTGTGATATTTCAGGCACTGTGTTAAGGGCCAGGGATACAATCATAAATATGATTTTGTGCATGCCTGCAAGGAATTTACAGGCTCTTGGCTGTCAGACAGGTGGGTACAGTGTGACCAGGGCTGTGGGAGCTTGTCAAAGGGGCACCTAAGTTCCCTATGTATGTTATATCCAGCATATGTTTAAGAAATAACATAAGTGGGCAAGGCAATAAGTACTACAAAGTCTGTGCCTTAGATTCATTATCAGAAAGCTCTCTCCTAGGCAGAGGGGACATGGTGAGTCTGCTACTACCCACGTGGTTTGGTTCAGAGACCAGAAAATGATTTGCAGGGAATATTATTGAGGGTATTTCTATGTTATTACAAACACGTGAACATCATCCTTTTCTTCTCTCACTACTCCTTCCAAATGGAATCTTTTTATTGATATTATTACTATTCTGTTCACTCAACTCCCACTTCCAGTATTCTTATCTGGGTTTTGACAACAGCCTCATCTTCCAGTAATTCATTCTCTGCGCTGAAGCCAGTCACCCCTACTTAAAACACTTCAGTGTCTCCACTTTCCGCTCAGAATAGTCCAGGCTCCTTAATGTGGTGTCTGAGTCAGCTCAGCCTGCCGTGAGAAATGCTATAGACCCGGTGGCTTTAATGACAGGAGTTTATTTCTCATTGTTCTGGAGGCTGGAAAGTCCGAGGCTTAAGGTGCCTGTCGTTGGGTTCCCTGGTGGAGGCTCTCTTCCTGACTGCAGAGAGCCTTCTCACTGTCCTCACATGGTGGAGAGAGCTAGCTTGGGTTTCTCTTCTTCTAAGGAACCTAATGCCATCATGGGGGCCCCACCCTTATGACCTCATCTAAACTTAATTACCTCCCAAAGGCCCAACATCCACCTGTCATTTCATTGTGTGTTAGGGCTTTGACATGTGAATTTTAGGGGGACAAATATTCAGTCCATAATATGTGGCTTCTACAGCCTTTCAGAGCCTCTGTTTTCCTCTTCATCCCCATCTCTCCCACTGCTTCCCTTTAGTCTGCAACCTAGCCATACTGCCAGCTGGCAATACTTGAACGTTCCTTGTTCTTGCTTCTTTCTGGGTCTTTGTATAAGTCATTCCCTCTGCCTAGAATGACTTTCCCCTCTTTTGCTTGGATAACTCCTTGTCCTTTAGGTGTCTTCTTCAGAGAAGCGTCCTTGCCCCCAAATCAGGTCAGGCGTCCTTAATCTGTCTTCCTGCTCTTGAGTGCCATGTGCATTTCTCTGCTGAGGCTTTTATCACTCTGTCTGGTTTATTTGTCTTTCCTGCCCCACCACCTACCACCCCAATGAACTCCTTGAAGGCAGGACTGGCCTTGTTCACTTCAGCACCTAGTGACTTCTAAGGTATGCACAACGAATATTTTCCTTTGTATAGCACTCTGCAGTTTTCAAAGTGTCTTGACACAAATTAACTCATCTATAGAGATATAATTATATTTCGTCACTTAACATTTATTCCTTCTGAATAAAACATTCAGTTTAAAAATATTACTTTTCCTGACAAGATTTCTGTAAAGTCAGTTACCCACTGTGTCACTAATGTGACTGTGTCAGGGCCCAAACTATCTCATTTTTGCCTAGTTTGATCTACTAGAAGGTTGCATGAAAAAGCAGATTTCTTTTTGTAACAAGCAGGACCCTATGGGCCCTTTCTGGGACGGGCCCTTTCTGGGACAGGCCTCTCCGCCATATCCTCTGCATTAGCTCCTCTCTGAAGTACCTAGATAATTGTTATCTGATGCATATTTCCTGAGTTGTTTTACGGATGCTAAAACCCCCACCAGATGGAAGAAATTTACTACTTGATGACCACAAGCACATAGCCCCCAGGCCTATTGGTGCCTAGGGATTGATAATGTTAACTCCTGTGACACCGCCCTGTTAACTCACCATCAACCAATCAGAGAATTGTGCACGAGCTACTACCCTGGGACGCCCCTCCCTCACCTTGTCTTAAAAATGCTTTGCTGAATCCATCAGGGAGTTCAGGCTTTTTAAGCACTGGCTGCCTCTGATTCCTTGCACTATGCCCTGCAGTAAACGCTGCACTTCTCTTCAGCACAACCTGGTTTCAGTAGATTGGCTTTACTGTGCATGGGCAAGCAGACCCAAGTTTGGTTCGGTAAGGTTTTGAATGACCTGATGGAGGTAAGTGTCGGTAGGGGTGCAGAGGGGGAATGCGTGTGGCTTCCCTGTGTGGGTGGGCCTCAGCTGGTGATTTGACCTCATGAGTTTGCATCTCTGGATTCCTGATGGCAAAAATTGGGGGTAGGACTCGGAAGGGAATTCCTATGGCTTGAAGGAAGCTGTCTTTTAATTCTTAGACTTACAGAACTTTAGAGTCTTAGGTCATTTGGTTCAACCTCTGCCTTTAACAAGTAGGGAAGGAGATGTAGTATTTTGCCCGGTAAACCTCAGAAGACCTGTTACCAAATTCAGTTGTATGGACCCTGCTTGGGTCTGTCCTACCCCAGCCGAGGCTCTCTGCCTCAGTGAGGGAGGGTTCTTTTCCCATTTGTGTTCAAGTTGGTGAATAATGAAACCAAAGCTGAGACTGACAGCACAAGCTTTGTCCCGTGGCCAAAGAATGGAGAAGCAGGAACCAAGTTCACTGATCAACTTCTTGCCCACCTGCAGAGAGGGATTTAATTTTAAAGAGTGAAAACACACTTCACAGGGGGGAGGAGGGAAGCTAATAATGGGGAGGCATATGCATTAGTCTAAGAGGGAAGGGGAAGGGCTTTTCCGAGGCGGGGTGCCACCCCCTTTTAATCCTTTTTTGGTCCTTAATGTCCGATCATGGCCACCAGTAGGTGTGTCATTTAATATGCTAGTTTAGTAAAATCAACATATAATGAGACTCTTTTTCTGTTGGAGGCCAGATTCCTTGCCATCTTGATCCCAGCTGGTTCCATCTGGTTTTGTTTGTGGCTTCCTTATATCTGGACCCTTTAATTAAAGATTTTATGTTAACTCCTGCTAACGGTAGGGGTTGGCCGGTTGTGAGCAAAGACCTGGAGCAGCTGTGTTAGCACTCCCACCAATCTTGTTTTCCCTTCCCCAAAAGCCTGAAGTTGGAAGCCACTAGGCTTCTGATCCCAGTCAAAATATCTCTCAGAAGCATTTATCCTCTCTGTTTCAGCATCATCATCTGGATAGTATGCTCTGAGCAGATGGTGTGTTAGCATTGCTACATAGAAATTCATGGAAGACATAGTCCTTGGCCTCTAGGAACTTAGACAAACCAACCTGGAGTTTAAAAATGATTTACACATGCCATCATATGAAAAGAAAATTTTAAATATGGGTTTTTTTGTTTGTTTTGTTTTTGGGGGGAGGTAATTAGGTTTATTTATGTTTTATCTTTAATGGAAGTGCTGGGGATTGAATTTAGGACCTTGTGTATGCTAAGCATGCACTCTACCACTGAACTGTACCCTGCCCCTTAAATATGGGTTTTATTTGAAAACCAAACAAGACATTAAATCAAAATACTTTTTAATTTTTTGATTTTTGTTTGGACTTTTTATTTGTATATATAGATAATCTCAAATTATGATTTCGATTTAGGAAAGTGTTGAGGGTAAGTGGATATTCATTTTTTTCCCCAGGGTGCAAAGGAGTCAGAGCAGGGAAGGAGGGATCACATCACTGAGCACTTCCTGTGAGGTGGGGACTGTCATTCCTACTTCTCCGTAGGACTCGGAGGTGCAAGGATTCCCCGTGATTAGGTTACTAGGAGTGTGTGTGAGTGTGTGTGTAAGGTGAGGTTTGAACCCAGTTTTTCACCAGAGCCACATAGGCTGCTAAGGAGCAGAAAAGGACTGGCATTCTGGGTCCCCATTATCGATGTGAAATATGGCCAGTTAAGTTCAGAAGGAGGTCATCTGGTTCAAACCCGCCTTTTACAGATGGAGGAGCCGAATCCCTAGGGTAGAAGGCAGTGTGTGCGTTTGGGCCCGATGTGACTCAGTGCTGACAAACAGAAAGTCTGAAGTGAGAAAGGGAATTTCCATCCAAGAAAGAAGGCAGAAAAGTGGCTATTCTCATTCCACACTCAAGGTGTGAATTCCTTTATTGAGTCATAATCATTTTCTAAAAATTCTGGGACCTGGTACTTAGGCTTTCAATCCAGCATTTACCTCTTTATCCCTAAACTCTAAACCCTCTAAGGTGCCTCATAGTCCAGGGGGTGGGGGGCTGCATGGTAGTGAGGCTCCCACAGCTGCACGTCATCCTCAGTTACCCCCAGCTCCTGGTTCCTTTGGTCTCACCTCTAGACATCTGTGTCATTCAGAAGCATCGTCCCAGGCACTTCCTCACTGACCAGCAAAATCTTTCGCAGGGCCTTGTCCTTACATTTGTGCTTGTACAGATTTTTTGCTTTTACAAACTGCTTTCTTGCCCAGCTTCTCCCTTGATCCTTATAACATACCAGGTGAGGTAGGGAAGGGATTGTTACTCCCATTTTACAGGAAAGGAAACCGAGGCTGCCCTCTTGTTTCTCCAGTGTCATCAGCAAACATTTACAGATCTCAGCCTCACACTGACCCAGCAGTGCTCCTTTGACAAAGGTTCTAGACTTTCTCTTTTTCCTCTTTCCTAGAATGCCAGTGGATGCTACACAGCAGACACGTTTCAAATATGGCTGATTGAAGGCTGTGGTCCAAAGCTTTGGCAGTGCCCTTCTAGACTCCTTAGCTGATTTCCACATGTATCACATGCCGCTCCTGTCCCATGCTTGCAGTCTTTCCTGTTTATAACTCATCATCTGATCAGATTTTTCAGGGGACATAAGTTGGCAAACTTCCATTTTATCCAAATGAATCTGTTTTGGTTTATTTCCTCTTGCCTAAATGTTAGGCGGCCAACCTAACAGGTTGCACAAATTAATATAATTTATTTTCCATCTTGTCAGTGCAAAACAAAGGTGTTCTTAAGACAAAGTACTGAAGACCAAAATCCTTCCTCCTCTCCTGTTTTTTGAGTCAGCAGCAAGTAAACAGTTCTGTAAACATGTATGGGTCCATGTCCTTGTGTGCAGGGACCCACTGTTTTATTCCATCCTTAACAGGCTTTGTCCTACTTCAGTATCAAGTGGCCTCGTCTTATTCAAAATGGAGATTCCCGAAACATCTGGACTTCCATCAAGGCCCGTTTCAGCTGCTCGTAGGTGACAAACATCACCACATTCCAGGCTCCCAGACGCAAAAAGGAGGGTGTGAATCTGATGAGAGAAACAACCACAGTATCAGATGGGGGTTACTGAGTCCCACATAGATGCACGTGCTCGCCCCGTTCTTGGTGTTCCTGCCCAGGGCTAGCCGTCTGTTAGTCACAGGCATTTTCTGATACTGTTTAGTCTTCTCTGCTGAAGGAATTTAGGCAGAAGTTGGGGTCAAGAAAGGGAAGGGAACTAACATTTTTGAGCCGAGTTACTGTGTCAGGCAGTTAATTCTCACAGTTCTATCAGGTAGCTGTGATTGTTGCCAGTTATTCCCCCCCCTAGAAATAGAGGTTGTTAAATCTTAGTTGAAAACACCTGACTCTGTCTTGCCCCTGAGTGTTTCTGGGCTCATTTACAACCTGAGTGGCCACCCCTGAGGAGGCCCCTGCCTCTTGCTGGGCAAAAACAAGAATAATGTGACACTAAATTTGGCTAATTTTCCAAGAGCCTGCCTGTCCCATTACAGAGCAGCTGGGAGAGTCCCCATCTCAGGGGAAGAGCTCATGACTTGGCCCCTGTCTTCTTCAGCCTCTCTCCGTGAATCCCCTCCTGCCTCTCAGCTCCTGCCAGACCCTTCCTCCCACACCTTTGCCAACGTTGCTCCTTCTGCTTGGACCATCCCCTCTCCTGGCTTGGCCGGTTGCTCTTTGCTCTGTGGGACTCAGCCTGGGCACCAGAACCTCACACTGAGGCCTCTCCTGAACCTCAGTCTGGGCCCTTCACAGGGAGTATAGCACGGGGAGCAACAAATGTGAACTCGGGGGTGAGACCTGGGTTCAAATCCTAGCTTGACCAGTTTCTTTCAATTTTATTATTTTTGTTATTGTGGGGGGAGGTAATCAGGCTTATTTAATTATTTTTCAGTGGAGGTACTGGGAATTGAACCCAGGACCTTGTGCATGCTAAGCATGCACTCTACTACTGAGCTAAACCCTTCTGTCCTCAACCAGTTTCTTGAACTCAGTTTTTCTCAGGGTGTTTCCTTATCTGTAACGTGAGGACAATAATGGTCTTTCCTCCACAGAGTCATTGAGAGGACTGAATGAGTGAACGTGCAGCACGCAGCGCAGGGCTCGGTATCAGTAAATCCTCATTACATGTCACTTACTTGTTGGCTGCTCTTCAAAGGAAGCACAGCACGGGGCCCAGCACCCACGAGATGCTCCATGCATGTTGTCCAAATGAAAGGACAAACCAAGACAAGTGGCTACAGCTGAAGAGTGTAATAATGGAGGCACTTATAGGAAAAGGACTGTCAGCTGAAACTCGGTTTTGTGCCGTCATCCCAGGGTCAAGAACGTGTTTGCTTGTTGGGTCCAGTATAACACTGGGCACCAGAAAACTCTCCTCTGAGGTGAAGGTAAGAGCGCTGGGCAAAGAGCTTAGTGTGGTGTGGATGACATGCTGTTGCGTGGCGTCTACCAGTCTGGGTTTGAACCAGGACTCTGCCATTTAAACTTTGTGAGCTTGGGCAAGTTCCTTGACCTTTCTGCATCTCAGTCTCTTCCTCAGTAAATGTGGAGAACATGACCCAGTTCAAGAGGGTGTTGAGATAATATATGTGAAGTGCTTAGCACCAGGCCTAACACTTAGTGACTTTGGTCCTGGTGATTGCTAATAACCTACCCTATAGAGCACTGGCTTTGTGCTGGGGACTCTGGGAGATGAAAGCTGTATACAGTTGACCCTTGAACAACACAGGTTTGAACTCTGTGGGTCCACTTACACAGATCTTTTTTCAATAGTAAATACTACAGTACTACACGATCTGTGGTTGGTTGGATCTGTGGATGTGGAACCAGGGCTGTGGAGGAACTGCTTATGTGGAAGGCTGACTACAAATCGTACATGTGTCTGCAGCTGTATAGGGTCAGCCCTCCTAATCCTCTCATTCAAGGGGTAACTATAAGCCACCAGTCCTTGGCTGCAAGGAGCTTGCATTCTAGCATGGGGGATAATCTAAACTTAACAAATACTGTATTACAAAGTAGGAAGTGGTAGATACCATAAAAATGGTATCAAGGAAGTATTGCTGAAGTTCACAGGGAGAAAAATTTATACCTGAGAGTGTTAAGGAGGAGGTGGCATTTGAACTAGTCTTGAAGGATGGCTAAGATTTAGAAGGTGTAGATGGTGTAGGAAAGGCATTCCACCCAGAGGGAACACTTAATGCCAAGACAAAGCGGGAAAACATGAAGCACATTGGGCATCTGGGCTGCCACCCCTGGGGACCCACGGTGCTGGCAGAGGGTCAGGGAAAACTCTCAGGATTACCAACCAGCGTCTCCTCCTTTTTACCTGCCCAGTATGTTTGGGGCTGGCACTTTGACCTATGCCTACACTCCTTTTTCTCAGATAAGCCTCTCTAACTTCAAATCAGACTTGATCCGCTCTCTTTAAAAATTTCTATAGGTCTTTATACTTGTTCTCTGTGGCATTTACATCTGTGCTGTCCATCACTGCATTTCCAGATGGACCCATGTGGGCACAATCTGCATGGAGGGAAGGAAGGAAGGTGTGGAGGGAGGCCTGAGTTCTCTCTCTGGGAGAGAATGCGGAGGCAGAAGGGGAGGCTCACCCCTTATAGAAGGCTGTGGGGCCTTCCTGGGTCACTAGCTTCAGCATACAGTCCAAGGGGCTGTGGTACTGGCCTGGCAGCGAGTTCATGTACCGGGTCTTCACCACATCCACCGGGGAGGCCACCACTGTGGCACAGAAGCCGGCTCCAAAGGCAGAGACAAAGTGGCAAGGGAAGTTGTCTGTAGTGGGGAAGGGAAAAGCAAATATTGGGCTGGGAGATGGTCGCGCACTTGCTTTCTGTTCTCTGTGTGTTCATTGTCCCTAAAGAAACTGAACTTCTTGAGCATAAGGATACTGTTCTCCAAATCGCTCACAGTACCCAGGGTGGAGCTCTTGGTAAGAACTCGAGAAACAGAACTGGGTCATCCCAGAGTTGGAAGCTAATCCAGCCCAACCATCTCGTTTGAGGAAACTGAAGTCAGAAGGCGACCCTTGCCTAAAGGTGCATGGGAAGAAGTTGTGTCAGCCTGGAATCCAGGTCCCTGGCCTCCTGTCCAGGCTTCTTTCCTACTTGTCATAATGATGTACTGGGCACTGCCCCTCTCTACACTCCTTCTAAAGCCCAGTCTGCTCTGGGTGGTGTCCACTCTGTAGAGTCCTGGGTTCCCTCCCTGCTGTGGGAGGGCTGTCTGCCTGGAGCCCAGGGCCTCACCAGTGAGCAGGTGATAGTCTAGCAGCTTCTCCTTGATGACGTCGTAGGTCACCACCTCAGCACAGTTGACAATGGCATTCCTCGTGATGTTGGGCAGAGTTCCTGTGAGGAAGGGGCTGAGGCTGATGAGTGGGGAATAGGAGAAGTGGACCCCCCTGGCTGCAAGGCCACAGGCCACAGGCCACAGTTTGGGGGACATTGTGCCCCATTCCACTGTTCTCAGAGGAGCCTACCTCAGGTGGGCTGATTCCACAGTTTCCTTTCCAGTGTTAAAAACTCAATTATCATGTCCATCTTAGAGACAGAAGACAGAGAGGCCCTCTTGTGTTTGTTTAGGCCACATTTTGAAGGATGATCTACAACATCTATCAAAATTAAAATATGCCTCCCTGAGACCTGGCTAGAACCAGAAAAGGAAGTATTTCTTTGGGAAGGGGAGGCTGAGCTCTTGGAACAGTGACAGAGTGTCTTCCTGGCATGGCCCTTGGAAAGCATCAAGACCAACCCCCTGGTTTCACAGATGAGGGATGGGCCCTGGGAGGGCACCCAGCAAGAAAGGCTGTGACCCAGGTGTCCTGCCCTTAACCTTCACTGGGTCACTGTTTCTCCTGCAAGCTTCATGTGAGCCCTGGCCATGTGTGGGAGAGACTCCAGCATTTGTCAAGGGGGCCACTACTTAGACACGTGGGAAACCCCTAAAGCCTTGTTCTCAAGGAAGACCCCTCCTCATGGCTGCTTCCCCAGTGGCCTCTGTTTCTGCTCCATGCCCTGCAGTCACCCATCGTAGGTCTTTGTTGGGGAGGCCCTTCCCTCCATCTCTACGCACCAAGAGACTGCTGAGCCCTTGAGGCCCAACTTTCATGTTACCCTCCCCCATCCAAGTCCACATTGCCTCTCCCAACCTCCAGCCCTGCACCTCTGTGTGAACCTAGCACATCCTGCCCTGTGGAATGGCCGCTCCTTGACATGTCCCATTTCTCTGTGTGAGAGCCACGAGGGTGCCTTCTATTTCATTTCAGTCTCCCTCGCAGCCCTGTATATGGTGACAGGTTGGCAAAGTGAGCTGAATTTGGGCTAGTGTGGCATGTCAATTGGGATGTGGGGATGGCTGGGATGTTCCTTAGGAATCACTGGAATCCACATGCTGGGAGCTCCCCTCCTTGCTCAGTTTCCTGCCCCAGCCCTAGAGTAGGAAAATCTCTGCCGAAGGCTCTCTGAACCTGGAGTCCAGACCTACCTTTCCACAGGCCCCGGACTCCTTCCTCCCTGGCGATGGTCCTATAGGCATCCATTGTCCCACTGTACTTCCTGTTGCTCCCGGACCCACCGTGCACACTGGCCTGAAATCGGACCTTCACCACGTCAGTAGGCTGGGCACAGGTTACTGCCATGGCCCCGGTGGTGCAGCCCGCCAAAATCCGGGTAGCGATGCTGGAGTCTGGAGAGGAGGAGAGTGAGTGGGCCAGTGTTCTGCCACCCAGCACCCCTGTGGGCCTGATGCTGATCTCTGGGGGCCGCCCCTGCCTGGTGCCTGCCTTCTCTGGGCCAGGGCTCTGGAGCTTCCTTGATGGAGGCTCAGTCTCCTAAGCATCTGTTACCAGCTCCCCACTTCCAGCTCTGCCTGAGTCGCACTGCCCTGGTCTCCTGACCCTCAGCCTAGATTCTGCTTCTGCAACCACCCTACCCCGGCACTCACGATCTGAGCCCTTGGGGGTGTAGAACTGCTTGACAGAGTCGTAGAGGCCGATGCGGATGGAGGCGAAGCTCATCTGGCGCTGCAGGCCGGCAACCAGCCCGTTGTAGAGACTGCGGGGGCCCTCGGTGCGTACCATGGTCAGGATGGTGCCCAGCACGCCGCGGTACTGTGCAATCTGGGCTGCCCGGGCCGCCTGGTTCTCCCCCTGGATCTGAGGGACACCCCGCAGCAGCGTGAGGAGCTTGGTAGGGGGTGGATGGGGCTGTGTGCAAGGGGGCCTGCCTGGGGCTGGACCTCAGAACAAGCATGATCATACTGTCACATCCCAGTAAAAATGATAGGTTTATGCAGCAGTTTCCATCTTGCAAACTGTTGTACATAGTGTGATGTTGGATCCTCAGGGAAAAAGGAGGGCAGACTTTTTCTCACTACAGGTAGTCAGTGGCTTGCCCAAACTCACACACTGCTTCCTTACTTCTTCTCACTTTATGGTTTACAAAGCAGGGCAAGGCCATGAAAGGCCCTGGCACATCATGCCAAGGAATTAAGATCTTTTGGTCTCTGGTGATGGGCAGGCAGCGAGGCAGGGTCGTGGGCAGTGGGGTGAGTGGCCTGCTCAGGGTTCTCTGTGAGGAAGAGCAGGTGGGCAGATGCTGGAGGTGCTGCGGTGGAGAACTCAGCCTCTCCATTGATGTCATCAGTGACCCTTGGCCAAAGGGCACCTACCTGCAGGCGGACCTTGGCCGTGTCCAGTGGGAAGGTGATAAGGTCAGCAAAGCAGGCTGCCGTGCCCGCCCCCAGGAACTTCACTGCCGTCGTGGGAGGCACCTCTGAAGGCTTCAGTCCAACCATGGTCCCAGAGGCTCAGCCCGGTCCCTCCAGGGCCCAGTGGAGGTCCAAGGAGAGAGGCTGCTCTGTGGGCCTGGGCTTCAGTTCATGGAGGAGGCTGCAAGAGACAGGCCCGGGGAGGGGTTGGCACCTGTGCCCTCTGGGCCAGTCCCCAGGCTCCTCTCAGCACCAGGAGGGGATTTATAAGTGAAAAGCCTGGGCATGGCCATGCTTAGCTCTGTGGATTTGATTTATAAAAACAGGTCATTTTCCTCCCTTTTCTCCTGCCATCCTCACCCTGCCCCCTCCTCCTCTTCCCCCTGCTGAGATGGGTCCTCATTGTCTAGAGGACGAAACCTTGGCTCAGGCAGGGACAAATCTGGTGCTGACTCCACACCCCAACCCCGTTCTCCTTCCCCAGCACCCAGCTGCTTTCTGGGAAAGGTCTGCTCCCTGAGGTGTGTGGAGAGCCTGGTCCTTCATCTCAACCCAACAAAGTAAACATGCCTCATGGCTCAGTTAAACTGCTGATCATCTTGGATGAAGTGCTTTTTTTTTCTAAGTCTACCTGAATATACTCAGGTATTTTTTTACTTAAAATCCTTCTCAGCCTGTAATTCCTTCTGTCACTAAGGGCATTGAGTCTGTGACTAGAAGTGTTTCCTCCCAACATTGTAGGACTCCTGGGCTGATGCTCTGCTGTGGAGACCAGCCCCAGGCCAGTCTGCTGCTCTGCCTCCCAGGGAAGTGGGGCTGAGGGGGTCCTGCCACTGATCTCTGTGGTGGTGTCTGCTGACCTGCCTGGCTCAGGACATGCCCTTTCTTTACTCACACTTCTCACACCCTCAGAAGGATGAGCTTCTCAGAAGACAGAGGAAGATCAGCCTTGGTCAAGGGAATGTGCCTCCTCCCTGCCCCCAGGGGAGCATTTGTGCCTGCCCCCATCTTACTGCTTGTGGAACAGAGCCATGTTTACATCTGAGGGTCCTGGTTTAGCCTTGCTTACCTTGGGAAGCTGGCACACCTGTCGCCCTGCGTTCTTAGAATCTGGACTTCTAGGCATGAGGCCTTTGGTACTGATGCCATCTCTTAGCAGTTCACACCCACTGGCACCCCAACTCCCATACCACCCCACTGTGTGCTGGGATCCTGGACCCGTCAGCATCCTCACCCCTGGAGCCAGGGCCAGTCCCACAGAGTTGTGAAGAGGGCAGAGTGTGCACCCCTTCTTTATAGTAATAGAAAATCCTCTAGTCCTGTGGTGAGGAAACTCAAGCTCCTGCCCTGTCTTCCCGGCTTACTGATGGGTTATAGGACCTTGGATATGTTATTTAACCTCTCTTGGGTAAATGAGAATAGTATATTACCTGTTCACCAGTGGTAAATTGGATGCCAAAAGATAGTGGTGACCATTTGAGGCTTCTTTCAGGACTGCAGCCTGCAGCTATGGTTCTCCCTGTGCTGTCTTCTCAACCCACACGGCTTCTTGGACTCTTATGCCTGTTGTCACCTTTCCCTGGAGAAGTCTGTTCTTAAGGAGCTGATGTTTTAATTCATGTTAAGGTGTAAGTGACTATCTTAATAATCAGATATTTCTTGACCACTCTGGTAGGTACTAGGGAAGGAAGGATATGGAACGAATCATGTTTGGCCCTTGCTGTCAAGGAGCTTATATTCAGGAAGACTGATAGGTGTAATTATCAGTCTTATCCGAGGAGAACAAGGAAGGTGAGATGGGGAGGATGGGTTGAGATGGAGATCACCAGCTGCTGGGTCGCGGTCTGGAAGCCTGGGTCTAATGTAGAGGAACAGCTTTGAATCCTGCTTTGAGGATGGGGGTGCTTTTATTTTGATGTTTCCCAGCATAAAGTTGCATTTAAGATTCATTTTTATTTCTAAAGCTTTTAAAATTGAGATATAATTAACATATCATGATTTTATGCATTTTGATAGTCACCAAGCTATAAAGGGAATTAGGCATTGATTCTGGAATGTTGGGTCTGAACAGCAAATGCTGATTTTCTGGATGGGGACCTCACCTAGTGTCCAAGCATAATTCAGATCATGTCACTTCCCTTTTTAAAAATTCTTCACCCACTATGCCCCCACCATTATTCAGAACAAAGTCCAAAGTCCATGCCATGACCTGTGGACCTCCCTATTACCCACCTCATGCTAAGTTCTGTGCTTGGAGCTCCAGGAAATCTGGAAAAGAGTAATAACAGTCTGTGTGACCTGCCCACAGGGGACTCTCAAGGAGTCTTGTGACAAACCCACAAGTAACTGTAGGGCTGGATGGGCTGGATCATGTCCAAAGGAGGGAACCATCAAGAAGGGACTCAAAGGAGGGAGAAACCCTCTCTCTTGTTTGCGAGGTGGGATTAGAACAGTTTCATGGTGAGAGGTGGAAGGAGGACTTTGAAAGGTGGGCAGGATGTCAGCAGCTGGAGAAGTGGGAGGGGGGTTCCAGGTTCAGGGAAGGGCACGAGCTTGACTGAGAGTCCAGGCCCAGCTTCAGGTAGGAGGAGGGAATGGCTACCGGGCTGCGAGGCCTTTGCAGTGGAGCTTTATGACACAATCTCACCGAATTCTCACAACTTTCCCGAGAGGTAGCTTTCCCCCTTTTCTCCCCTGCTTTTCGGTGAGCAAACCAAGGCTTGGAAATGTTGGCTTGCTCAGTACTACCAGCCACCAGTGTCAGGGCCTGGTCCACTCTGCTCTGCTGGGCTTGGAACGGGCTTGGAACAGCCTTGGAAAGAGGCCAGGACAGTGTTTAAATCCATCTGACAGATGAGAAAAGAAAGGCTTAAGATGGAAAGAGACTTCCTCAAATTCACAGTACTCCAGCCAGTTTCTTGTGAAGGCAATAAAGCTCCCTTCACGGGTCATTCTACTCAGGGGCCCCAGTGGAAGTGGGAGTATGGGTATCTACCATCTTACCTTTTTGCTGAGGACAGTCAAAGCCCTTCACAGTTACTAAATTATATGCCAACCCCATCTCTGGGGAATTAAATGCTAAGCCTATGGAACAACAGCTTGGTGAGGAAGTCTGGGCAGGCATCACTGTCCAGTTTGGCAGAGGAAGAAAACGTGCCCAGAGAGGCTGAGATCCGTGCACCTGGCACAGTGGGGCTTCGGGCTCCCTCTGCAGTGCTCCCCACACCGCCTATCCGTCTGCCTTTCTGCGCTGCCTCCCTGAGAGGGTCCAAGGAGAATTTGGCTCCTTGGGAGGCTGGTTTGGAGCTGAATCTGGACAGCACTGCAGATGTGCTAGGGGAACGTGGCCTCCACCTGCCTCCTTCTTCACTCCGTTTTGCCCTGCAGAAGCCCCGAAGCTGCCAGGCAGGCCCAGTCCCCAGCAGGGAGGCTGTGGCTCCTCTGTCCAGGTCTGGAATGCATGTGTGGTGTGTGTGGGAGCACATGCCTCTCCCAGTGCCTGCATCCTGTTAGCCCTGCTTCCCTGGAGCCCTGGCATGTCCCCTGCTCTTCCCTCCTCTGACAGGAGCGGGACTGCTCTGAACCTCAGATTCAGGAATTTGAGAGCCTGACCCTTAAGGCAGAGACCTTCTCTTGGAGAGACCTTGGGGCTTGTGTTCTCTAGTGTCTCTTATAGGCTGTATGAGTGTCCCTTCTTCAAACCTCTGGAAGCTACCCAGGCTCTAATACAAGAAGCCTACACTTCCACTTATGAGTTATGAACTGAGGAGCAGAGGTGGGATTCGTCCACGGCTGTGTGACTTGGTGCATCCCCTGCCCTTGGCCCCTGGTGTGGAGTGTTCAGGCCCTGCAGGGAGCACTTTGTGGGCTTTGCCCTATGGGCTGGGTCTGTCTCCCTGGGGACACCTGTGTCCCCTGAGCAGGGGCTGACTGTCAAGCACTGCTTCCGTTCTGAACCTCCTCTGTCCTCAGCTGCCTCTGTCCCACACCTTCTTTAGAATTAGCCCATTAACTGCAATGGTTTCCCCCCTAGATGGGGCCCTAAATCTGGGACAGGGGCTACTTATCTTGCTGCTCTGTGCAGCCTGGTACAGGGATGGCCCAGGGAAGATCAGTTGACCAACAGACCCCCACTTGCTGAGGTGGAGAAATGGGCAACAAGATGAGATGTTGTTCTTTGAGGGCCTCAGATGCCATGGCTATACTTAATCTAGCAGAGAAAGGGGACTTGTTTGTGGTTCTCAAGTTAAGGAATGACACCATCATTCCTGTGTTTGGATCATCGTGGTGCAGATGTAGAGGATGGATTAGAAGCAAGTGACTAGAGGCTAAGAGACCAGTGAGGAGGTTGATGGGAGGCAGCAAGTGGTGGTGGAGCCTGAACTCGGACAAGAGCAGAGGCAAGGGATGGAGCCGGAGCCCATTCTAGAGGCTGTCCTGACCCCTCCGTGGGAGGGATGGGCATGGGCTCAGGCAGGGAGGGCTCTAGACTTTGACTGGTTAAGTTGGGTGGGGTGGGGGAGACCACAGTTGGCCCAGGTAGGGGCTCTGAGGTCAGTGCTCCCCGCCCTCCTCCCCCCTTTACTCTAGCCTCCTGAATTGCTACATTGGTACATGGGGAGCACCAGCAGACCTTTGTGAAAGTGAAGCATAGAGCAGAACCCTCCTCCTTGTTGCCCTGCTGGGGCATGTGAGGAATGGGGAGTTCTAGCCTCTATGACACAGCGTAGTGGTGCCCCGTTCATGTGCTTCCATATCAGGCACTGAGCTGAGGGCTTTACAGGCACTGACTAATTCAACCCTATTTATAAGGCTACGTTGCTATGATTGTTTCCATTTCAAACACAAGGGCCCTGGGGCTTCGAGGGCTTCAGCTAATCATAAGGCTAAAGAGTGAAGCTGGGATTGGAGTCCAGAGCCCCTGCCTCTTCACCACCCAGAGTCTCAGACTTCCAGGAGAGCTCAGGATCTTGGAGCTGCTTGTTTACAGAGTGGATTCTTGGCCTTCAACCCCAGAGATCCCGATATAGGGCTGAGCTGGGGCCTGGGAATCTGCATTAGAAACAAGTTCTCCATGGTGGTTCTGAATCAGGGGTCAGAGGACCCTGTTCTGGGATGCTGTGCCCGACCCCACCCTCTAGCAAAGCCTCTACTGCATCCCTGCCAAGGAAGCTGTCTGAGCAGACCCAGGGGTGCCCCCCAACCCCTACTCAGGAAAGGGGTTCTCATGGGGAAAGGGTTTTATACTCTGGAAGGATCCTGGGGACTCTGGGCCAGACTAAGGAGAAAGCCACATCCCATCTACAGGGATTTGCAAAATCATAGCAGGGACAGCCAGAGAGCAAGGGGGAAGCGAGTCCTGGGTGAGTGACACAGGTGTTGGGGTTGAGTCCCAGCCCGGCCACAGCATCCTCATCAGGGCTGCTATTCTGTCTTGTCTCAGTCTCTATGGGCTCTGTCCTGCTGCTGTTGGTGAACCCTGACAGCTCCTGGCTGCTCTCTGGGCGGCTGTGAGGGGAGAACTTGGAGGAAGGCAGGGTGGAGATGGGGTCTTACCTGTGAGTCCAGCCAGGGTGGAGGAAGCACAGGGCCTCCTTAAGGCTCCTCAGGGCTCCATCCTAGGAGGTGGCAGCAGGGATCTGATTGCCCCTTTGCCATTCTCTGTTGTCTCTCCCACCTCCGGCTTGGCACCTGTTTTTATACACTCCCGCTGACCTGAAACCTTACCCTAGAGAAGCTAGTTGACAGCTTGATCACTTGACCAGAGGTGGCTGGTGAGGGGGAAGGTCAGAGTTCCAGATCTGCTTCAGCTCCTTTGACTTGGGGTTCTTTAAAATAGCTCCTCCCAGCTGATGAAAGAAGAGCTACCTCAGGTGATAAGGGCATATATGGGGTTGGGGGTGCTTGGACCTGTCTCTTAAGAGTCCAAAGGTCAAGGCCTCCCATGATAGGCTGGGCAGGGCTCTCCCGGTCCTCCTCTTAATGCTAACAATGATAACTGTCATTTCCTGGTGCCTACTATGTGCTAGAAACTTTACATATGTTATTTCTATTTTTCACAATCCTATGAGGTAGGTTTTGTAAGGAGTCTAAGTTTTTTAAATAAAGCTTTATTGAGATGTAATTTGCATATCACACATATCACCCATTTAAAGAGTACAGTTCAGTGGTTTTTAGTGTATTCACAGTTATGTGACCATCAGTCATCACAGTCAGTTTTAGAGCATTTTCCTTAATCCCTGCACCCTGCTAAATATCCCCATACACATCAGCAGTCACTTCCTTTCTCCCCTCCCTCCAGCCCCAGTCACTAATCTACTTTCTGTCTCTATAGGTTTCCTTGCTCTGAACATTTCATGTAAATAGAATCATACAATATATGACCTTTTGGGACTGGCTTCTTTTACTTAGCATGATTTCCAAATTCATCTGTGTTGGAGCATGTATCAGTACTTCTTCCTTTTTATGGCCGAGTATCCACACCTTAAAAATTTTTTTTTTAAATTGAAGTATATTCACAATGTACAGTTACACTGTGTCAATTTCTGGTGAACAGCACACTGTCCCAGTCATGCATATATATGTACATATATTTGTGTTCATATTCTTCTCCATTAAAGGTTATTATAAGATATTGAATATAGTTCCTTGTGCTATATGGAAAATATTTGCTTTTTTAATCTACTTTCATATATAGTGACTAACATTTGCAAATAACAAACTATCAAATTTATCCCTTCCCATCCACTTTCCCTGGTAACCATAAGATTGTTTACTATGTCTTGGAGTCTGTTTCTGTTTTGATGATGAGTTCATTAGTTCATTACTGTCCTCTTTTTTTTTTTTTTCAGATTCCACATATGAGTGATGTATTTCTCTTTCTGGCTTACTTCACTTAGAATTATAATCTCCAGGTCCATCCATGTTGTTGCAAATGGCATTGTTATTTTTTATGGCTGAGTAGTATTCCATTGTATAAATATACTACAACTTCTGTCAATGGACATTTAGGTTGCTTCCATATCTTGGATATTATATATAGTGCTGCTATTAACATTAGGGTGCCTGTATCTTTTCGAATTAGAGTTCCTTCTGGATAGATGCCTAGAAGTGGGATTGGTGGATCATATGGTAAGCCTGTTCTTAGTTTTTTGAGGAATCTCCAAACTGTTTTCCATAATGGCTGTACCAAACAACATTCCTGCCAGCAGTGTAGGATGGTTCCCTTTTCTCCACACCCTCTCCAGCGTTTATCAGTCGTGGATTTTTTTAATGATGGCCATTCTGACTGGTGTGAGGTGATATCTCATTGTAGTCTTGAAGTACATTTCTCTGATAGTTAGTGATACTGTGCATTTCTTCATGTGCCTATTGTATGTCTTCATTGGAGAATTGCTTGTTTAGGTCTTCTGCCTATTTTTGCATTGGGTTGTTTTTTTTATCTTATTAAGTTGTATGAGCTGTTTATATATTCTGGAAGTTAAACCTTTGTCAGTCACATCATTTGCTAATATTTTCTCTTATTCTGTAAGTTGTTGTTTTGTTTTACTTACTGTTTCCTTTGCTGTGCAAAAGCTTCTAAGTTTAATTAGGTCCCAATTTTTTGTTTTTGCTTTTATTTCTATTGCTTGGGTAGACTGCCCTCGGAGAACATTGCTAAGATTTATGTCAGAGAATGTTTTGCCTACATTTTATTCTAGGAGGTTTATCATGTAATCTTTTATTTTCTTATATTTAAGTCTTTAAGCGATTTTGAGTTTATTTTTATGTATGGTATGAAGGAGTGTCTATGAAGGAGTGTCCTAACTTCATTGATTTACATGCTGCTGTCTAGTTTTCCCAACATGACTTGTTGAAGAGACTGTCTTTTCTCCATTGTTTATTCTTGCCTTCTTTGTCATAGATTAATTGACCATAGGTCTGTGGGTTCATTTCTGGGCTCTCTATTCTGTTCCACTGAGGATCCACACCTTTTAATACTTATTTTACAGAGGAGAAAACTCTCAGGGAGGGACAATGACTTACTCAGATCATACAGCTAATATGTGGCAGGGCCTGATCTCCAGTCTGTGAATTATAGGGTACTTTGGCTCTATCTGCTGTGACCACTATCATCTACAACATGACGCTTGGAAGCTTCAGCATGGACACTGTTGGAGCCAAAGGGATCTGGGGAGGGTGTGTGGGGCAGGGCAGGCAGGGTCCCCTGAAGCAGCTGCTGTAGGTTCCATTGGTAGACACTGAGGGTAAGGGTTGGGCACATCTGAATGTGGGCCCAGGTGACAAGAGGAAAGAAGGGGGCAGGGGAGGATAGAGGGTGAGAGGTGAGAAGGGAAGGGAGTTAACTGGGTGGGGAAGAGGAGTAGGCAGAGGCCGTTTCTGGACTTGGGCACATAGTTATGGCCACGGGGCAAGTGGTCACGGGTCCCCATACTCAAGTGCAAAGGTCCTCCTCCTGGCACCTGCCCTAATGTCAGCAGAACAGGCAGTTGGGTTAGTGCTATGAGGGAAGGGGCTGCTAGGGCCGCTGAGGTGGGGAAGGCTCGGGAAGTAGGTTCTCGGCTCCACCCACTTCCAGAGCAGCCTGGAGGTGGTGGGTGAACTGCAGCCAGATGGGGAGGGCTCAGCAGTAGAACCTAAACAAGGGGGCAATGGGCCCTGGAGAAACCCAGAGGGCGGGCAGTCTCCACTCACGTGGGCCTAGGAGCTCTCTGAAGGCAGGACTAGGCTTGTCTGCTTTACTCCCTGTCCCCAGGATCCAGCCTGCATTTAGAAGTTCCAAAGTTGGCTGCTCTGGGCTGGGATCAGCCACCCTCTGGGTGATCAGAAACACCCATTTTCAGGGCTCTGTGGAGGGACTGCTCAAAGGGAAGTGGGGAGACATTGGCTTGGCTGGTTCTACTGGTGGTGGTGGGAACAAATAAGTACCTCATACCCTCAACCTGTGCTGCATGCTTGGCAAGGCATTTACATCTGAGCTGTTACTGGGAAATAGGTCCAACTTCTAGGGAGAAGATAATAGTAAATAACACACTCTGTAAACGGAGGCAGGAGTTTCAGACCCTCAGGGTGCCTCTGTTACTGGACGTTGCCCTCAGTCTGGTTAGGAGCCACACCTGTCCTCCTGTGGCCTTATCCTGACTTGACCCTGATCAAGTTATTTGCAGGAGCTGGGGCAGGATTTGGAAGGAGTATTCTTCACCTGAGGCTTAACCCCTCAGGCCTGGGCCCCTGACTGCCCGTCTGTAGGTCCTCTGAGGCCTCAAGGGAGGTGAAGACCTGGGCCTTGAAAGCTCCTTGCAGGCAAGTGGCTGGTGACCTGAGAGGGGGGTGAGCTGATATGCTGAAGGTTGAGGGGGTCGAGATGAACAGATGAAGGAGGACATGCTGGTCTGAGGGCAGCTGACTGATGAGAACACGCTATCTTTCCTCGGGGTTCCTGCATCACCCTGTCCCCTCTGGGGTATGTCCTGCCTGTCTCAGTGTTACTGGCCTGTTTGCCTATCTGAGGATTTGCTCTGGGAGAGTGGGGGAGGAGTGGGAGGGGCTGACATTTCCTAAGCTTCCACTAAGTGCCAAGTGCAGGCGAAGCACTTTCACAAATGTCATCTCATTTAATCTTCACAACCACCCTGTGAAGCTGGGGTTCTTATCTCTGGTTTACAGATGAGGCAACAGAGACTCAGATACAGGGGTAGTCAGGCCAGAGGGGACCTTTCAGGGAAGTGGCAGAGCCAGATTCGTCTCTTCTCTCTCCCCAGCTGCATGGGCCCTGAACGCCCCCCTGGTTCTCTCTGGGCTCACTCCAGACTTAGCTCTTCAAGGAAGCCTTCTCTGATTGCTCCAGCCCATGTGATTTCCCCCATGAATTTCTTGAACTCAGAGCACTTAACTGGCTGTACCCTGGGCATGGAAGCCTTGGGACATATCTGGAGGTGTCTTGTGTGGTGATTTACCTCCTAGGTACGTGAATAGAGCAAGACATTTCACTTCATTGAGCTTCAGTTTAACTCTAAAATGGGAATCATAATATGTGGGCTATAGAGTTATTCTGAGGACTGAGTGAAATTACCTGTGCTTGGGGGTGGAAAGCGGGGCCCCCCCATCTTAGTTTCAACCTTAACCTTCCCTCCCAGCCACTCTGCATATCTCTGTCCCCTTCTAATCTTCCCCACAAGCACTGTCTAAGATAGCTGCTCAAATGTTTGGAATCTGACTAAGCTAGAGCTACCTACTCATCCCAGAGAGATGGGGGATTCTGAGTGGGCCTGTGCCATGAGACCCCTTCACTTTGCTGATAGATTTGAGGCACCAGCAAAGGAAATACTATGCATCACCCTAATCTGGACTAACCTAATCTTTGAAGGAGTCAGAAATCTCATGGCGACCCTGGCCCCGGGTTCCAGATCAGCTTCTCTGAGGGACTGTATAGCTGTTAAGCTTTCTCTCTGGCTGTTAGAGCACAAATGCCTGACACCCGAGTCCAGTGGCCAACCCAGGAAACACTTGTGTACAGAATACAAATACTGATATGATTTTATTCAAACACAGGCAGGAACAATGACCTTCAGAGCTGGGTAAAACAGTAAGTTAAAAGCATGGTTAGAATTTCAGACAATCAGATAAAAAACGTGAAGGAGGTAATTTCCTCCTCTCCTATTGATTAATTCAACACAGCATAAAAATACATTATACCTATAAAGTACCCTTATTCCCAAGCAAATGAACTGGAGGTGGCCCTAGGATTTCCTTGGCTATGATCGATGCACACAATCTCTACCCACCTGCACCACCCTCCTCAACCTTTAAGGCAAAAGGGCCTGTCATATTCAGGCAGAGAAGGCTCGTATCAGCAGGAGGCTCTGTCAAAGACATTGAGAGGAGTTTCTCAGCTGAAAGCTGCCTGCTTGGGTTCCTTGGTCAAAAGATGAGTGGGTCACTTGGGTACGGAAATCCATGCTGTTTCAAGCCTTTGCCTTGCCATAGCAGGAGGAAGCTGAAGTCCTGGCAAGTGGCCACTGGTCTGGTTTGGGATGCTGACTGGCACCGAGGGACTAGGCTAGTGGTGGTTTCAGGGTTCTCAAAGCCCTGAGGAAAGCAAACCTGGGGCCTCCTGCGAGCTGGATAAGGCTGAAGGAGGGTGGGCAGGTGGACCTTCTGTCAGTCTCTCCAGCTGCATTAGTCTTTGTGCGAGTATTGGGAAGAAAATATCCGTGCGATCCTGCGAGTTTCTTCCTCAGGCAGGGTGGGAGGCAGCGAAGTAGGTCTGGGGCGACAAGGCTTTTGGGTCAGGGCTCCCCTGGTGGCCTCGTTCTTGTCCTGGAGAGGAAGAGGTCAGCGAGGTTAGCACTGTGCACACAGCACTGCCTAGGGATGACTTTGACTCTTATCTTTTGGTCCTTCGGCTAATACTAGCATAGAGCTGACTGGTTTACAAAGCACCTTACATACCTGATTGTGTTTAACCCTCACCTGGACCCCACAGGTTGGTGTATCATTCCCATGTCACAGATGAGGAAACTACAGTTCAGGGTGTCCCTAAACTCAAGGTGTCCCACAGCTTGGAGTAGCAGACCTAGGATGTGAACCCTTGTTCAGATTCCTTCTATGCCTCTGGAGGAGGGGCAGTCTCTCCAGGACATCCCTTCTCCTGCTGCATAAGTCTAGACAGGTCATCTGTCCTCTGAAATGTGACTGTGTGTGACCCTGCCAGGGAGAAGATGCTGGTGAACAATACACTCTGTGTATGGCTCTTCGGAGTTCTCAGAGCACATAACCACTGCCCTGTACCAAATGTCTCCCTGTCTTGGGCTGATGGGGTATACTAATTCCCCCTTTAAGGTATGTGCATTTGGGCTATGACATCATGGTCCTCTGGACTCCTCTAGGACTCACCCATTTGCTCATTCAACCCTTTTCTCTGTGCCAGGTTCCTGCCCTGATGGAGCTCAAAGGATACAGGAAAGCCACCCAAGGCAGGTGGCCGAGAGCAAGGCCCCAGGGAAGAGGTGGAGGCCTGATAGAGGAAGAGGCAGGGCTGAAAAGACATGGGAGTTGCTACTACAGGCAAACCTGGCTGACTTCATAGCGTGCAGCCTGCCCTGTGGATGGATATTTTTTCCCTGTCCCCAAATCCCAGGAACTGGGATCTTCACAAGCTGATGGAGCACTGAGAGCACACTGTCCCACTCCCTGGGCACCGAATATCAGCTTGGTGGAGACCCTAGAGATTGAGATTACTTCCCTGCCCCTTGTAATTCTGTTAATGGGAAACTGAGGCCTAGTTAGAGGTGTTTCTGGGATCAGTAACATTCAGGAATCCCTTCTTTCTTTCACTTCTTTAACCTCCTTACTGCCTACTGTGAGAAGGAGACAGAGATGAACAGAACTCAGTTCCTGACCTCCACAGCTCAGTTAAACTGGGACAGAGCTACCCAAAGAAACAGAATAGCAGCCAGGATATGAGAAGAGGAATGGAAGTCAGACAACCTTGAGGGTCCCAGCCTGTCAATCTGGAATTCTAAACGCCAAGGGTGTGCATACAACCCAACAAGCTCTCAGCACTGACAGCCCACAGGCACTCTGAGAACCAAGAGTAAAGCAGAGTGAGGGGCTAAGCAGGCCCAGCAGGGATGAGAACATACAGCTCCCCATCTTCCAGGCAGGCCTAGGCTAAAAGGGGAAAAAGGAAACTCACCCTGTGCTGGTGTCAGCAGTTCTTCCTTCCAAAATAGGGGAGGCACCTACACCCCGTAATGCCTCAGGCTGGGGTGGCTAGCCACCAGCCGCTGCCTGTTGCCCTCCCTGTCCAGACTGGGTGCTCCTGCAGGGCATGGACTGAGTCTGATGCTTCTGACTCCCACTGGGACAGGTCCAAGATGGGAGCCTGCGTGCTGTTAGACAGTGAATGGGTAAACTAAACCACGGTGACCAGAGGCTTAAACTGGTTAGGGAAGAGACTGCCTCTTGCAGCAAATATCTCATTTACTCATCCATTCATTCCAGAACCAGTGGTTGCTCCAGCTAGAGGGGAGACGGACACCGACCTACCCAGCAATCACAGAGATGAAGCCTAGAGCGTGGGAGCACAGAGAAAGCAATTCTTGACATTCTGAAAGGATGAGGCAGCTTCACAAAGAGGTGGGATCTGAGCTGGATAGGGGTAGGGGTGAGTTCATGCCACTGAAGGGAACAGCATGAGCACAGGCCCACACCTGCTGGCTGGGCCGACATCTGTGAACCAGCCACAGCCAACTTCCTAGCACCTACACCTGGGCCCAGTGACCTAGTGGGCCTTATCTGTGTGGCCCAGGGACAGGGACCGGGATGGGGCTTGCTCTGTGTACTGGGCAGGGCAAGGGTGTGGAAGGACAGAGAACACACACTCAGCAATATTTGGTTTTTGTTGACCTCCACAGAGTCTAAAAGATCATCTTGACTAATAGTGAAGTTTCTTCATCAGGGTTGCCACCCCAAAACACACAACTTTGGAGGGGTTGGGCAGAGGTGAAGCTGCCCAGAGCCGGGACACCCCGACATGTACTAACCATGCCTCTGAAAATACTCCCAGTACTCCCACGCACCAGCAAACTGCAACCATCGCCTGTGATGTGAGAAGCCTCAGCCTTCCTGGGGAGGAGGCAGGAGGAAGCCAAACGAAAGCAGGATCATCAGACTAAGGGACTGTAGGGGCCTTGGAGTCTAGGCAGTGGGTGCCATATATGAAGTGAAGTCCCCAGAAGGGGATTTTCAAGAAGAGGGACTTGAAACATGAAGGTGGAATCTGAATGCAGAACATGAGATAGGAGGTTCCAGTGGAGATGTGGCTTGAGCAGAAGTGAAGAAGGAATTTCTTTTGCTAGGAAAGCAGTGGGGATGGGCTGGCTGACTGCAGGTATGGAGAGCAGAAGACAAACCGAGAGAGAGGGGCTGAAGTTCCTGAATGTCTGGGGAGGAACTGACCATGGTCCTGTTGGACCTTGCCAGTGATTTGGGGGTATGGGGCTGACCTGGGGTGAAGAACTGGCTTTACTGTGGTCTGGGTGTTAAGCATGGCAACCAGGGCTCTGACTGCCCCCATTAAATCCACCAGCTCTCCCACTAATGTCTCTCACTTCCAAGTATGGAGACCTGCTCTTTTCTAGGCACCTAGACACCCAGGCAATGAACATGAATAGGTCTTTCAGCCTATTGTTTGAGAGAGAGAGCTCAAAGAAGACCTCAGTGTCAAAGGCAGAAATGTCAGCTGGGATGAAAACAAAGCATCATGGAAGGAGTAAGGAGCAGTGGTGTCAGGAAAATACAAGATTTTCTGGGGCTCTTCAAATCAAGAGGCTACCCCTGGCTGGGGAGTTCTAGTCCTGGCTCTACCACTTACTAGCCAAGTGGCTTTGGGCAAGTCATTTTCTCTCTGGGCCTTGGTTTCCTCCCTTGAAAATGGATCAGGATGAGCAGATGATACAACAGAAGGTGCTCTGTAACCCAGGGACTAATCCTGGCTCGTGGCTCCCTCTTTGGCCAGCTCCCTGTGATACAGCATCTTCTCCAAAAGCTCTCTCAGGAGGCTCCAGCCCTCTTCTTTGGTCTGAAATGTGATCTGATCCATCCAGTCCCCAGATGGCACCCCCTGAACAGGCCACATGTTCCCGGGAGAGTGGTAGGTGCAGGTGCCTCCATTTGTCCCTGCTTCAGGGTGTCCCTGGGACTTCCTCAGAGGGAGATGGTGGCGTGGAAGGAACCTTGGTCTGTGGCTTGGCCCAACTGCCCCACTGGCTTGAGGCCAAGACACTTTCTGGATCTCAGTATCATCATTACCAAGTGGAGCCGAGAACTTCTGTTTGCTTCCTTGCTCCAGGTCTACTGTGAAGTTGAATACAATTCAGATGTGACCAAGGCTCTGGCCAGATACAACATCTTGTAAAGCACAAGGGCTAAGCTGGAGCTACAGCCGATACCAGCAGCAGAGAGCAAAATGAAGCCTTGCTGTGAGCCCTCACCCCGGCAGAGTAGAAGTGGGGCACAGCACCCCGCAAGGTATGCCCAGTGCTAGGTCAGGCCTGGCCGTGCTCTCCCCTCGCCACCCCCTCGCTAATGAACCCCTGGGCCTGGCATCAGGACTGAAGTTCTGTTTTTTTTCCCCTAGAGCAGTTCCCTTACATGACAAACAACTGATTCAGGAACTGGAAGCAAAACTTTCCAGAGAGCCGAAAACTGAAGGTAAACAGCCACTTGGTTCTGGCTGGTGAGGATAGCCCTGCCAACAAATTGCTGCTTCAGAGATGAGTGAGGCTCAGTATAACTGCCTGCCTTGTTCAACTTTCACCTCCTTGGCTGGCTGCCTGGGGCAGCTCCCAGAGTCCTCTTGGAAAGCTAGGACTAGGATTTCCTTGTGCTAAAGAGAACAGCTAACTCAGCAGCCACGACTAGGAGCAGTGGGGAAGTGAGGACAAGACACACAGACCAGGGGCCCAGCCCTGAGAGGCAAATCCTAAATCTGACCACCTAGCCTGGCTGCAGCATGGCTGGGTTCCGTGCTCTGAGCTCAGCCTCCATTCCTGCATTAGGACTCTGGTCATGTGGTTCTCACTACCTACTTGCTCCCTTGTTCCTCACTAACCCTGAGGCCTCCCTTTCCTTCCTCCAAGAAGCCTTTCCTGACAATCGGCCGATTCCATAGGGCCAGGGTCACCCCCTCGGCCCAGGCCTCAGTCATCTACATAATGAAGAGGCCTGACGAGATCAAGACTCCTTAACTTTTTGAACCCACACCCTGCCAGTGAGAGGGCTCAAAAGTCCAGTTTCCTGAGAGGGATGGGTTAAAGTGACACTCTTGGAACTCCTGGCTCCTCCCAGACTCAGGCAACTCGAGCCTAACACCTGCTAAGCAGACCTGTGGACCATTTCCCTTAAGGTGCCTGCCAAACTGCATTCTGGGCCAGGGTGGGCACCAGCCGATTTTGGCTGCTTTCCCTGACTCCTGTACACTCTTGGCCAGCGAGCTCATTTCCTCCCCAGAGCTCTGTGTGTCCTTAATCAGAAACACTCTGACCCTTGGGTCTCCTCCTGGGGCTCTGCAGAGGGCTTGGGACTCGGTGGCTAAGAGATGAGGTAGTAAGTCAGGGCTTCTTGCCCCAAGAGGGGCAGCTCAGCTTGGACCACAGGCTGAGATGAGGACACCAGGCTCAAGAAGTTCCCTTGGACCCCAATGATCTGATCTGGTGATTCTTTGGAGGGCTGGGTTCCTCTACCAGGACTGTGTCTCTTAGATGCCCCTGGGCTTGGGAAAGGGAAACCATGGGAGAGAGAAATTCTTTGGGCTCATGGGAGAAAAGCAGCAGCTTTAAGATCCATTGGCAGGCAGGCCATGAACTTCTGAGGCTAGGGCTCTATCACCCCGAGGTGGAGGTGGTGTGTCATCCTGAGCCTCTAACTACAGGTCTACACTGGGCACACCGTCAACTGCTACAGTCCCGAGCTGTGCTCCCCATCCTTCCGGGGCTGCCCTTGGAGGGGATGTAACTTCCTGGCTCCCTGCTCCTGGTGCTAAGCTTTTGATGATGTCCCTATTCCTTAGCATTTCTTTCGTATCAGTCCCCCCAAAATGTAATGGCATAAGAAGGGACATTGTCTCAATAATAATGATGATAAAAGTAACAATAGTTAATATTCATATAGTGCTTACTATGTCATGTGCTAAAAACTGTTCTAAGCACTTAACATTTTACTCAGTTTACCCTATACAAGCTCTAGGAGGCAGGTACTACTATGCCATTTATCACATAAACTGAAGCACAGAAAAGTTAGGTAACTTGCCCCAGGTTACACAGCTAGTAAGTGGCAAAGCTGAGCTCTGACCTTAGGCTGTCTGGATTCAGAGGCCATGTGCCCAACCACTACAGAAGACTGCCTGGTAGGAGAGAAGAGGGACATACAGCCACAAACTAAGTCTGTGTTGCCTCCTCAGACCCTGTTCAACGCTTCAGAAAGCCAGCAGCAGAGCGAGAGTAAGAAACCAGGTTTGCTGACTCTCAGCTCCCCAGCTGGCCTGGGGCGCCTCAATCCCCATGATGTGTGAAACGCCGTGGTCTGGCTGAGTGGACCACAGAATGCCAGGGGAGGAGTGGGGCTGGGTGACTCAGGGTTACAAGGGGACACTCGTACCTGGCCTTGTCTCCTACATGCACTCCTCATGAACAACAGCACCCGGCCCTAGGCCTGTGTTAACCCGTGGTTCATGAAGTGGGCAGAGCATGGCCTTAAGGCAGGCAGGGAAGTCAAGGCTCAGATGACAGGTTGATTCTTGCTCTTTGCTTCTGATTCCTGATATCCTGATTATTCTGGTCCAGGCCGACCTCTCCTCATCTCCGACTTCCTCTCTGGTACATTCTGTTTTTACCCCCAAATTCTGTTGATTCTCTGAGAGGTTTCTTTTCTCCAAATCATAGCCTGCAAAGCCTTTCCTTCATCTTTGCTGAATTCTACTCCAGCTACTCCATATGGCTGTTTTCCTTTCCCTGTACTCTTTCTCTGGTTTGTTTTACTTAAGTGCTAATATAGGTACCGTCATTTGAGAAAGTTAGTGGTTTGGTGGCCAGTGCCTCTCAAAGAACTGTGAACGCCCTGAAGACAGGGTCCATGGCACCAGGTCCAGCTCTTTAAGTATAAGAGGTGCTTGGAAAGAGTTGGTGGAATTTACATTTAAAGCTGACTTCCCAGGGGAACTGTTGAGCTTTCGGGGGAAGGGGCCAGAGCAACTGAGCCAGCACTGACAAGCTCTCTCCTTTTTCAGGGATGGTTTGCTTGCCCTGGCCCTGAAGCAGGCGAGCTACAATATGGCAGTCCCAGGACAATGGCTGAGAAGAGTCCAGCAGCCTCTCAAATGGCTCCCCTTCAGCCTTCAGGGCCACGGCGTGGCCTTAAGAGGAGGCAGAATAGATGGAATCGTCAAGCTGGGTGTTCAGGACAAGGCTCCTGCCCTTCCCTGCCTACCTCTCACTTTGAGCTGTTGACTGTGCCTGAAATATTACTGAAAATAGAAGACAGAGGAGAAAATGGAAGCTTCTATCAGACGGGAAACCCCATCACCAGATCTAATCCTATTTGCTGTAGCACCGATCTCTGTCTTCCCTGCCTGCCTGCACGCTACAGGTGAGTTTTCTTTTTTCTTTTCAAACGGCTGACATCTGCACGTGCGCTCTGGACTCCATGCCCTCTCTGACCCAGGGGCACTATTCTCTTCTCCTTCTCCTGCATCTTCCCCTTCTCCCTTTCTCTACTGGTCACTGTGCTGGCATACAGAAAGCTGCTGCATTTCTCATATAAAAAACCAAAACCCAAAAATACTTTCCTTATCTCAGATGCTATTCTACCCACCATCCTATACTTCTGATCCATATTCACAGCCAAATCTATGGAAGGAGTTGGTGTCTCCATCTTGTCATCATTCAGTCATTCTTAAAATTTTAATTATATATGATTTCATTGCATAACATGCTAAAGAATCTATGTAACATGTAGATTATGAAGCAATAAAAATGAACGTCTGTAAACCCACAACCCAACCTAAGAACTAAAACGTTATTAATACTGTTGAATGGACCTATGTACTCTTCCTCCCCACCCCAGCCCCACCTCCACAACTATGAACACTGTTGTCAAACTGTTGAAAATCAAAGAGAAAATCGTAAAAGCAGCCAGAGAATAAAGGTCACATTACATTCAGGGCAACAGCAAGAAGAATGATGGCTGCTTCTCATCGGAAACAATGGAAGTCACTAAGTGTGGAAAGATAGTTCTAAAATGCTAAAACAAACAAAATTTAAGTTAGAATCCCATATCTAGTGGAAAAATATCTTTCAAAACTGAAGGCAAACTAAAGATATTTTCAGCCAGTTGAAGCTGAGAGCATCAGTTCCCAGCAGGTCTGCACTACATGAAATTCTAAAGGAAGTTCTTAATGCTGATGAGAAATGGTCCCAAACTGAGATCAGGGTGTGAAGAAGAATGAAAAACAACAGAAATAGTAAGCATGTGGATAAATACAAAAGACTTTTTCTTGCCTTAAATTCTTCAAAGTGAGGCCACTTTTAAGACCTTCAGAGACCCTAAGCTGAGAAGATTATGGTGTCCCTGCCCAAATATAATTCACAAGTAAGTCTAAAATAAAACATAAGTATGAGTAAGGTAAGCAAATTTCTAACATCCCATGTAACTATTTTAATGCTTTTAAAAAATTCAATTCTTAGAAAGTTTTTTCTCTTAATTTTTGGTGCTTCTATCTGCTAGTGCCTTAAACACATACTTGATTTAATTCCCAGGTTACCCAGCAGTTTGGCAGCCAGCCAAGAGCATAAGATGCAGAAAATATGTTGCTACAAATGCATCAAGCAGTGAGACACGCTCATCACTGGTGAGGATGATCAATGTCCCGAGGTTTCCCGGGTTGTGGGACTTTCAGTGCTGAAAATGGGACAGTTCTGGGTGAATTATGATGACTGGCTACCCTAACTAGGATCCAGAATGAAGTCTCGAGGAGAGAGGTGGCCCAGAAAGCAGCAAACAATGGAATTTTGCTATGGGCAAGGAAGAAAAAAGGCTGCAAAGTGTATGAGACTGTTACCTTTTCAAAACTAGACTTATTCCTTAACTGAAGTAAACATTCTTATTTCTCCTCTGCCATCCTTTGTATCTTATGTGTAGCAGATCAAATACAGTAGGTCCCCCTGGAGCTGGCACACCATGAAGGCAGAAACACAAAAGCAGGTCTGGTGGGTAAGAGCTGACAGCTTAGACACAGTGGCCTACAGACCTCCTTTCTTATGGGGCACGACTCACTGACATTTCACCCACTTGACGGGAAAGGGAAGGAGGAAAGGGAACTAACAGTGTCTGTTTTTTTCCTCTAGGGCAATTCTTGTCATGGTCTTATTAGTAAGAATTATATTAGCTGGATGTTACTTAAAAAAAAACTGAGACTCAGAAAAACCAAACCAAACCAAAACAGACTCAGAAAGTTCAAGTCACTTGCCCAAAATCACTTAGCTATGTAACAGATCCAGTATTTCGCTTCATAGATCATAGATGTCTCACTCAAAAGCTTGCGCTTGGTGCTGGACACAGCCCTGCGACCCTAGCCTAAGTGCTGATGGGTAAGTATGGGACACACAAGGAGAGATGCAGAGTGGAAGAAGATGAGTTGGTGACCAAGAACCAGTGTAGGAATAAGGCCATGGAAATGCAGAGCTCCTGGGGGGGAACTGGCGCCCTTCCTCCTCTATGACAGGATTTACAGGTTTGACAAAAACTGAGATGTGTAAGAACATAGATTGATCCATGTGCCAAAGGAATGAGATGCCCTCAAAATGGGGCTGGGAAAGTTGAGGAAGAAGGGAAAAACCAGCAAAAGGATCAAACATCTTATAGTTTCTCTTTAGAACAATAACCCCAGGCTCCCAGGAAACTTCTGGACTCACCCCAACTGTCATCAAAGTAGATGCTGGGAAAGCATTAAGAATGTTTAAATTTTAATTACAAAATGAAACATATATAAAGGCAAATTGACTAGAAAAATATACTGCAAGCCAAGTGTCATGATTTTAAAGTGGTGCAATGGAAAGCACAGGGTTTGGACTCACACGTTTTTAGTCACTTATTGGTTGGGAGACTCTGGGCAGGTGACTTAACCTACTTAACTTTATGTATCTCAGTTTCTATATAAAATAGAAATTTTAATACCTCATAGGTCTGTATGGGAAGTCTGTGCCTCAGTCTTCTCCTCTATTAAGTAGGGACAGTACCCCTATTATTGGGTTGTTGGGAGAATTAAATCAGTTTACATGTGTAAAGTACATGTAAGAATAATGTCTAGCGCATAGTAAGCTAGTATGTTTTGTTTACAGCATGTATTATTCTCTAATTTTTTTTTTTTTTAAGTTCCATGAGGCAAGGGCTCTGTGTCTCCTCCTCAGTATAAACCAGCCTTTTTGGGTACCAATTCTGGCTCTACCACTTACTACTACCTGTGTGAGGCAAGCTACTTAATCTCTTTGTACCTCAGCTTCCTCGTCTTAAGACAGGGATAAGCATGTACTTCACCAGGTTGCTGAGTTAAATGAGTTAACGTAAAGTGCTCTGAGCAGTGCCAGGGGCCTGGCAAGCACCACCACGATCATCTTTCAGCTTAAACACTGCCTCCTCAGAGAGACCCTGTTCTTTCTCAGAGCACCTAGTAGTCATCACAATATGTAAATATTTATTTTTTGTTTACTATATGTACTCTGTTAAGATAGGGAATTTGTCTTATTTACTGCTGTATGCTTAGGATCTAGCACAACGCTTGACAGAGCATAGGGACTCAATAAACATACAATGAATGATTAGAAAAGTCGGTATCATTTTCTTGCTACCTGCAAGATAGGTCAGGGGTTGTGCCAAGACAGAAAAGAGCTGGGATTTGTACCAAAGCGCTAACCTAATTGCTGATGAATACTTGTGATGTGTTTTGTAAACAACAAATAGGTGTAACACTGTATTACTCTCTTCATCCAGACCTTACTCATCTGCCACGGTCTCCCAAGGTTGCATCTCCCGTTCGAAGGCTCCTCCATTCAAACCCACCTTTGGTAGTTAGGAGCCCCGACAGGGCTCAGTATGCGTTTCTTAGCTGAGTCCTGTTTTTATGCTTCTGTGCTGTTTCTTCCACCTATCATCTTGGCTGACGATGCCCTTGCTCTTAACATATTTACTCTTCGTCACTTCCTGAGCTCCTCCAACTGCGGAGCTGAACAGAATGTGTTCAGCACAGCTTGGAGAGTGACCACTGCTGCTGCCTTTCCAGGCAAATGGCTGGGCAGCTCTGCATTCTGTATACACTTTCATGGAAGGGGTGACAACTTTACAGGAGGCAGGACTTTGGCTGACTGTCGTCTTACCTGATCTGCTGTGACTGGTGGCGGCAAAGCTGCAGAGAGTGAGAGCATCCGCAGGGAGGCCTCCAACTGCTGGGGAGGTAAGAAGAAGTTGGGCACCACTATGGGCTCTGGGCTATAAAGGCAGTTAAGGAACGCAAATACCTAGAAATCTCCCCCAAGCTAGCATCTCCCCTGATCTCAGTCACCCCATTTGTTTTTCCCTCCAACTTATTCCTGCCCATGAATCCTTTGCTCAAGTGGTTCCCTCTGCCTGGAAGGTCCTGCCCACTCCTAACATATCAGTCTATACTTTATGGGTCAGTTCAAATCCTGCCTCTTCCTGGAAGCCTTCATCTCATCTTAGACCACAGTAATCCTCCTTCCTAGTCTAGAGCACCGTCTGAAGCACAGACTAATGCTTGATTATTTAGTTAGGTAAGATTCTCAATTTCTTTCCCTCCCTAAGCAAAAGGAAGAAACAGTAGTTTCCTTCAGTTACCCCATTGCTTCCCTAGAGGCTTGCATGAGGCTGGTAGGCTGCAAGCATTGGATGATATTTGCTGAGGACCTGCTGGCCAAAAACTGACAGACAGGGTGGGCGTGGGAAGGTGGCTCTGGGGCAGTGCCTTAGGCTGGAGGGAGGTGCCTGGAACTGAAGGAGGGCCTGGCTTGGTTGTATTCTGCTCACATCCAGAAACAAGGGTTCTACATAAGTGGGCATAGCTGGTCCACATCTGGATGTGAGCCCTGGAAGGCAGGTACTGTATTCTGCACTTCTCTGTATCCTCTGGAGGCACCCAGTGCTATATTGAGAACATGGTGTTCAACAAATATTTGTTCAAAGCACTAATTCAGTTTGGGAGGCGAAGGAGGGGACTATTTTGATGGTTCCCTTTTTTTTGTTTCTGCTGAATAAGCTAAGTATGGTTCTGTTCTTCCATGCTAGACTTTGAACTCAAGGCGGGCAGAGATGATCTCTTTTTCATACTATATTCCTGTCACCTAGCATAGTACCTGAGACACAATAAGTGTTCAACAAATACTTACTGAATGAATGAAATGCATCATTTCCTGCTTTGGTTCAAATCCCTGATTTTGTTTTTTTTTAACAGAGATGCTGGTGTGGAGCTGGAGATCCTTAAGGGAAAGAGCCCTTTGACCCTAGCCTTCTTCAGAGGCCCTGGTGAGGTAGGACCTATTTGCCGTTGCTCCTTGGGCTGGTGGGAGTACTCCGCCAGTCAGCTGATACTGTGGGGAAGAACAGCTTTGCTGTGAGGTGTCCAGGGTGTGTCTAAAGAACTGAAGTGCCCTTTCTCAGCCTAGCACCACCTGCCCTTCTAAGGGTCCTAACTCCAACAGTAACCTTTGTCACTTATTAGATGGCAGCTTCAGGGAAGTTCACTTTTTATGCCTGTTTCTTCACCTGTAAAATGGATACAATAAGTCTACCTTTCGTTTTGAGGATTAAATGACTTAATATACGCAAAGTGCTTAGAATGGTGCCTGATACACAGCATGTACTCAATAAATGTCCACTGTTCCTGTCTCTTCAGTTTAGGTGGGAAAGCTGTCACTGGTTCCTTCACCCACTAAAGTCTTCCTTCTATCCCTACCTCTGGTCTGTCCTCCTAATGCTAAAGGCAGCAAGTATCTGTCAGTCCACATTCCCCTGGACCTTCTCATGCGCTGACCACCACTCCCCGAAACCCTGCTGCTCCCAGCTCTCTGACCACTTGCCTCTGGCTCCTCTGTTGGGTGCGTCTGCTCCGTCTGTGCTCGTGGCTCCGTCTTGTGTGTGCTTCTCCCGTTCCCGCTCTCCCTGTTGCCCTTACCTGCTTCCAGAGACACCGACATTTATAGCTCATCTCATCCTCCACTCCAGGCCTGCATTTCCTCCTGGATGTCTCACAGGCACATGTCCAAAATGGAAATCTGCCTCTTCCCTCCAAACTGTCTTTATGTGCTGTTCCCTACCCAGTAAATGACCTAAATTGTGACAGAAATCTCTAAGTCATACTTTCCATTTCCCTCCTTCTCATCCCCTGTCCCTATCCAATCCTCTAAAATCTCTCCTTCTCTTCCTCACCATAAAGCAGTCTATACTTTAGGTCAGACTTTCTTCATCTTTTATTACTGCTGCAAGTTTCCTACCTGGTTTCCTTGCTTCTGGTCTCCCCAGATCTAATCGACCCTTTCTAAGGCACTGTGAGAATTTGCTCAGGTAAATCTAACCGAACGTACTCTTGCTTACTAGTTAACATTTACTGAACACTGTTTATGTTCCAGGCACTATGCTGGGTAGTTTACATAGTTAATTTATTTTTTCACACAACCCCATAAGCAAAGCACCCATTATTACTTCCATTTTAAAGGTAAGAAAACAAGTTCAATTTGCTAACAGGACAGAGTCCAAGCACCTTAGCCAGGTATAAAAGGCCCCTTAAGATCCAGCCTTGCCTCCTCTCACCACCCCACTTATCCCTGGGCTCTAACCGCAGTGACTTCCACCCACAGGCCAGGTTCTGTCACCTGGCTGTGCCTCTGCGCACACGATTCCCTCCAACTAGAACTTTCTCTGCCTATGGAGTGCCTATTCATCTCTGAGGTCCAGCTCTACTGTCTCTTACAGGCATACCTCCAAGCAGAGTTACGGCGGCCTCCTCCTCTTGCTCCCTAGCACTTTGGCCATGTCTCATCGCAAACTTAGGCAATGACCCTTTATCTATTTAATGTTACTGCCATCACTTGTCTCCCACCTCATAATGGGAACTTCTCGAGGTAAGGTCTGATTCAAATCTCCGTCCTCAGCATGCAGCAGCACAGGGCCTGGCAATACTTGTTTTCTGAGAGAATGAATAGTTCTTTGGTAAGGCCCAAATTAAAGCAGTACCCTTAGGACCTGGGCACACGTAACTGCTCCTCCACTGACCATACATTTTGAGCACAATAAATTGACTGTAAAGGCAGCAACGCTAGAAGCCAGAATGAGTGAGGCCAGAAAAGAACTCCACTGAGGCAGTCTGCTTTTAGTGCTCTGCCTCCTGCCATTTCTCGCCTTAAGCCTCCCCTGAGTCCACAATGCTGACCCTCAGGTTTCTCTGTCTTGCATCAAGAATCACATTTGTGTGGTGTGTACACATGTTCCCATATAAGTTTCTCAAGAATCCTGTGAAACTGTTACAGTTCAGTTCAGTCTATATTCACTGATAGTTCAGTTCAGTCTGTATTCACTGATCCCCATGTGCAATGTCTGGGGACATAGAGAAGGCAAGGTCCTTGACTTACCTGGGAGCGTATAGTCTGGTGGGTAAGAGATTATTACCTCCATCTCATAGGTGAAGAAACAGGCTCAGAAAGATTAAACTACATGCCTGAAGACACACAAGTAATAAGAGCTGGGTCTAGAAGCGTTAAAGTCAGGCTCTGACTTTTAGTGGACAAAGATCTCTATTCAGCAAAGCAGTCTGCTTCATCCACCCGTTTGACCAGGTGAACTGATCTGATTGGCTGATTAGGCTACAGATGCAAGGGCTACTGATGGTCCTAAGTGGCTTCCTTTCCCATTACATGCCCATCAGCATTTCAGAGGGGGAATGTCAGATGTCCCACTCCTCACCAACACTGTCATACTGGGGGGGGAGGGCTTTGGCAAGTCTGTTACAACAGTGCCCACTTCCCCTCCCCTTGGCTCCATCACTTGCCTTTATTAAAAAAAAATTAATTATTAGGCAAGTCATTATTACTGAGTCTGTTTCCTTACATGCAAAATAGAAATGATACCATTAAAGATTTGGGGTGACTGAATGAAAAATATATGTCAAGTGCTTGGCGCATCGTAAATGCTCAGTCAGTGGTAGTAGTCTTTCCCTTCCTCTTCCTCTCCACTGAATTTCAACTGAGATGAATGGTCTCCTTTCTTAGATCCAGAGCCTTGCCTTCAGGTATAAAATACCCAATAGATTACAGATAAATCAGGGTTGGCTAGGCTAGTGAATGTGCTACCAACACCTAAACCCATCTCAAAGCATTATGCTCCAGAGGCCTGGCCGTAAGAGTGCAGGCGAGTCTTCTGCAGGTGCAAGCTCCTCAGTGCACTCCATGAGGTGGCCACTGCTCACACAGCTGGCCTAAGCATCGGCATCCAAAATGCCTACAGATGGCTTAAGGGGCTACCTGAAACACCAAAGGATACAGAAGGAGGCTTTGCCTTGTGGACACCTCTGACCCAGATGTCGTCTGCTTCTGCCTGCTATCAGGGCAGTTTATGGGTGGCTCCTTATGGTTTTCTCTTCTGTTCTGAGAGGCTAGGCGTAGAGGGAATTTCTCACAGCTATCGGCAGAGTCACTTAGCTCCTCGGAGGCAGCTTCATTCTCAGCCTCGGCCTCTGGCTTGGGCTCCTGGTCCCGGTCTGCCTTTGGTGACCTCCTCCCAACACTGGTGCTGCTGTATTGGGCTCCTGAGAGTGTCTCATGTGAGCTAAGTGGACGATCTGCTGAGGCAGGCTCTCCAACCCTGGTCTTACAGGCCTCACCCTCACAAGGAACAAGACTTTGTGCAGGAGAACCCTGCCTAGGCAGGTGGGGGTTGACAACCCTTTCTGGGCTGGACAGAAAGCTCCTTCTGACCCTGAGCTCCTCTCTAGGGAGAGGCTCTGAAGGATAAGAGGGTCCTTCCCTCTGCACCTCATCAGGCTGAGGGCTAATGATCTCACTTGTGTCTGACATGAAACTGGACCAAGGGCTAGTTTTGTCTGTCACAGTGGTGATCTCATTGAGCATCCTGGGCTCAATGATGTCTTCTTCATAGTCCTCATCACTGCAGGCCAGGCCTACCTCAGTGTCTTCACTGCTCTGCATTCTGGCGACGGGTACTGTGTGTCCTAGGGACTCCTGAAGCATTCCTCTTCCATTTGAAGTCTCTTCAAGAGTATGAGGAGGCGGAGAGTCTGTGCCCTCATCTGGAGTTCTTGGCAATGGCCGGTCTGGAGCTGCACTTCCTTCTTGCATGGCCACTGTGTCCTGAGCGTCTGGGAGGGGGGTGACTTCTCTGCTTCTACTCCTGGCTTGGTGAGAACTCAAAGATCTTTGGGAATTCCTGGTGATAGTCTGCAGATCTGAACAGTAACAGATATCACTCTTACTACAAGGTAGGGCCACAGACCACTCAACTTCCCTACACTAGCTTCTAGTTTCAGATGTAGTATTGCAATCAGACTTTGAACAAACCTTAAAGATAATAATAGTTAATCCACCCAAGAGTCAGTGAAACTATATTCAAGGCAGTACAATTTCTAGTGCTTTATTCTAATATCAGAGAACCAAAATCTAATCTAATTTATAGTTGTGGTTACATCTGTGCGTTTGCTTTCAGAGACTATCTGCTCATGCTCAGGAATTCTTGGGAGCTGGGAGTCCTGGTGGGCATGTTCATGCTTCCATTTACTTCAGTAATTACCTATATTAAAAACCAAAATGAGAATCCACTTATTTATCTATTTGATGACAGTTATTAGAACTATTTTACTTGGAAAATAAAGGCAAGGAAATATCTATGACCGAAATGATAAGCAGGGGAGATTAAAAGAGAAAATGGAAAGAGCATATAGGCTTTGGAGCCAGTCAGTCTTGGGTTCAGATCTCTACTGTCACTTGTCAGCTTTGTGGTCATGAGCAGACTATCCTCTGAGTTGATTTATCTTTAAAATGTGATTAACACTACCCTTTTCATAGGGTTATGGTGAAAAAAATGAGATAAATGGGCACACTGTGTGGCACATATATAGGCAATTATTAGCTTCTTTCAAAATTCATTCTCTCCTTGTGACCATTAGTTCTCCTTCTGTCATCACCTTGCTTAGAACTCCCCATTTTCTTCTAGGATAAAGATTAAACTCCCAAGCTTGCCTTCAAAGCCTTTCAGCTTCAAGCCTTGCTCCTTGCTCTCTTTTAATATACCCTTTAAAGAGACTCCCTTTATCTGCTCTCACCTCCACCCCAAACAAGCCTCTGTTTTGCTCTTGTGCTTTCTTTCTGAGGGGGGAGTTTCTTTGGCTGACTGTAGAATGTATGCTTGGTGAAAGCACAGACAATGCCTGTCTTGTCCACCACTGCATCCTGCTGGAACTAGTAACACAATAATGCCTGGCATAGCTGGTACTCAAGAAAAAGCAGACTGATTATTTCTAATCAAATGGAAGCCAAAAACAAGAGTCCACTTCTGGGGTCCTGACTACCAACAAGTTAGGTATCTGGAAGAAGAGGTGCCTTTTTTTCCCTTTAAAGAGAAAAAACTTATTTATCTCTGTAGAATCTACATATTTTGAGCAAAAATAATACCAATCGAGGGTTAAAGGTACTGATCTAGTTGATTTCTCAATATTCCCCAAGGTGTGCCTGATAGTTTTCTGGACCTTAACCTTAGACCGTGATTCAGTGGAATGGAGTGGGACTCAGGAATCTGTATTTCAAAATAAGTAATCCAGGTGATTCTTTTGTTCAGGCAAGTTTGGGAAGTAGTTGTTCTGGAGTGGTCTTTGTCTGGGCTGCACAGTGGAATTACCTGGGGAGTTATGAAAAATGATGCCTGGGTATCACTCTCAGAGATCCTGATGCACCTGACCCACAGTGCAGCCTGGGGTCTGTATTTTAAAAAGCTCTCTCAATAATTCTAATACAGTCAAACTGAGAACCACCATTTTAAGGGGTTTTTCAAAGGGTGGGCTATGGATCACCAACTTCTAGAATCATCTGGGGTGCTTGCTAAAAATGTGGTCTTCTGGTCTCTGCGAATTAAAAATTTAGGTATGTTTGTAGTTGAGTTTTTCTGAAAATAAAGTGGCACAAGTTCAGGAACCGCTACTGAAGAACTCATCTAATCCACCCTCTCTTTTTTGGGTTGCAAAATGTGAAGCTTAAGATGGGAAAGGGTCTACTCAGAGTCAAACAGTAAGTCTGTGCCAGAAACCCACCGAAGACCCAACCTGATTCCCCTGCCTGTCAGTTCAATGCTCTTTCCATTGCACGTGCTCCGGTGTCATGCTAGTGTGTCTCTCCTTCCAAAAGGAAGACGGTAAGTATGTAAATAAGTAAAATGGTGAAAGCTATTGGTCTCTATTTGTCACAGGGGTTTGTCTAAGGATAGATATTCAAATGTTCTTCGACTAAGCACCCAGTGACCGTAACTCTTCAACAAGAGAGGCCCTGAGCCATACCCGTGATTAAGGAGCTGACTTGCAACACGAGGTCATTGGATTTCTCCAGGATGCTTTGTTTCTCAGGGTCTAGGCTGCTGGCTCCTGGCTGAAGATGGTCCCTCTGGCTCTCCTGGCACTGCAAGATGGCGGTATGAGTCTGAGGACTGAGGGGAAGTAATGATTTGGTGAGCTTCTGGCTGAAGTACCGCTGGATCTGATCTAGCTCACTCAGATTCTTCCTGCCAAAAGAAAAAAGGGATTATAAGCATCTTTTATGTTCCCTTGACATTCTATCACTTGAGCTAGATCTTTAATATCTCTCACTTGGTCCATTAAAACTAGGACCCCCATCTCCAATCCACCAATTCATCCTTCACCTCTCTGAATATAATCCCACTCCTGGGGACAATGTTCTCCTCTGTCTGTCTGGCTAACAGGATTCCTCTTCTATCCAGCAAATATTCTGCTCCTTGTAGGGAACCATTCTTATCATCACTCCAGTCCTCATTTCCCCTTAATCTGGGCTAGCTCTGACCTTTGCTACCTCACAACCATTTCTGAGCCTTCAAGCAAGTGACCTCTTCTAGCAAGTCTTCCCTGCCTCTCTAAGTTGGTTTAAGGGTCCCTCCTCTGCTCCACAGTTCTTCCTGTACTCTTCAATCATATCACTTGTTTGTTTCACATCTATTTCTCCTGATGTGGTATGAACTCTGTGCCGATTCCTTTGTATCTTCTGCACCCAGCACAGTTGCTTGGCACAAAATAAATGAATGGGGAATGGATAGACATTAAACAAATGACTTAAAATTTTATCTTTTTTCCAAAACCCTTTAATAGGGCCACATTCATTCTTACTACTCCAATGAGAAATCACAACAACCACTACTCCCTTCACTTGCACAGGATTTTATGTTTTATGCTTTCAGATACATTTTCTTGTTTAATTCTCATCCAACTGCATGACATCAGTAATTGCTTTACAGATAAGGATGTGAGGATCGGAGAATGTAAGTGATTTGTCTAGGGTTAGTAGTAGTATGCAGCTACTCAGAACTTGGGATTCTAAGTCTTATACTTCTTTCATTATAAAAGATGGTCTCCATCCTAGCTGGATTCATTTCTACCTCAAACCTCTGCATGCCAGAACCAGAGTTCAAGCTGCTCCTTGCTCTGCCCTATTCCATTCATTTTTTAAGGTATAGTTCATAGTTCTCCTTTTTTTTTTTTAAGGTATCTTTTTGTTGTTTTTTAGGGGGGAGGTAATTAGGTTTATTTTTATTTTATTTTATTATTTTAATTAATAGACAATTTTTTTTAGAGCAGTTTCAGGTTCACAGAAGAATTGGGCAGAAAATACAGAGAGTTTGAACATTTTCCCACATATTTATCATTATTTTTTAAATGGAGGTACTGGGGATTGAACCCAGGCCCTCTTGCATGCTAAGCAGGTACCCTACCACTCGGCTACACCCTCCCCCTCAAATTCCTTCACTGTAGGCATCTAACCTTCTGTCTTAAATTTTCCCTTAGTTTTGTTATGTGTTAGTTTAATTTCCCTAACTAGGCCATGAGCATCTGATAATAGAAGACAGTATCTCAAACGTCTCTATTTCTCTAGCACCCTCAATGTGCCTGGTACAATGGGCACAACACACACTCAATACCTGTGAAGTAAACTGAAAGTCATTCTATCCTTCTGTTAGGAACAGTCAGAGTGTCTTTGAGTCAAATCTAAATGAAATGAGAGAACAAAGCTGATCCTTATTCTGTCACTAGACCTACAATTCTATCAAATCACAGTGGACTGACTTGGATGTCTATATCTGGCTGGCTGGGTGTATGCCACATGAATACCTGTAGCCAAGCCAATGTAAACCTGGTGAAGCTCCAGAAAATATGCAAGCCCAAATGGCATTGTCAGAGGTTCTGGGTGTAGAACCTACTAACACTAAGCTGCAATCTTCTCATCTGTGAAAAAGGTTTGGGAATATGTGCCCTGCAGGCCTCATAGGATTGCTGTGACTCAAAGGAACCCCGTTTTAGGGTTCTGTGAACCTAGGAAATAATGCAAAATTTACATTATCTTATTTCATCTCTATTTTGTAGAGAATTTGTCTATGGCAGTGGTTCTCAAAACCTGGCTCTAGGACTACTATCATCAGCATCACCTGAGAAGTTGTTAGAAATGCAGATTCTCAGCCCCTGCCTAGATCTATTGAATCAGGAACTGCATGGGTGAGTGGGTCTCAGCAATCGCTGTTTTAACAAGCCCTCCATGTGATTCTGATACACACTCAATTTTGAGAATCACTGCTCCAAGAGCAGTGATTTTTAGCCTGGTGGTTTTGGCCCCAAGGGAACATTTGGCAATGTAAAGAGACATTTTTGGTTGTCACAATTAGGGGAGAGGTGCCACCGGTATCTAGTGGATAGGGGCCAGGGATGCTGCTAAATATCCCACAGTGCACAGGACAGGCCCCATATTGGGGCAAAATACTCAGCCCAAATGTCCACAGTGCTGAAGGGGAAAGAAACTGCTCCAGGGCAGAGGAGAGTTTCTTCTTCTCTCTCCTCTGGGTTCAAAAGTATGTTATGTGAGTGATTCAATAAAATGCAGCCAAACTGTCAATGGTTTTACTTAGCCTCCAGGCTCCAGCATCTTACTAAAATGAGAATCTGAACATATTACTTCCTTGTAATATAAGTTTGGGCAGTTTCCCAGTCTGTAGCATACTGCTTCAATCCTTTCTAACCTATGTCCTACCAAAAAAGATTTCGTTAGTAGTTCATTCTGAGCTTGCTTGAAACCAAATAATTGGTTAGTTTTTTCCAAATACAAAATCCTTTAAATATTTTTTTTCCCTCAAACTTTACACTCTCTCTTCCTTCCTAACCTATCACTTTCCATTTGAGAATCAGTGTTCTAAAAAGTCCACTCCTAGCCTGACATTCAAAGCCCTTCAGGATCTGACCTTCACAGAACCTGCTCTCTACTTACATCTTATTGCTCAACTTTGTCGTACCTGCACTGCGGGTGTTCCCCCAAGCTGGATTTGTTGTTTCATGCACCTGGGCCTTAGTACATTTTTCTGCACAGAATGCCCTTCATATTTGTTGACCTGTTCCTTCAAAGACCAGTTCAAATGTGACTTCTTTGTATCTTTCCGTGACTAACCCAGAATGTTACTCCTTCCCCCATCTATCCTTGGCTAGGAAACCTGGAATGCTTATCAAACATTGTTATAATTATAATGGCAACATGATTGTCTCCTCCACTGGGAATGGTAGAGCCAAGATTGGAAATCAAGTCTATCTGACTCTGGAACCAAGTCCTTTCCACTGCACCATACTTCTTACTATAAACCTGGAGCTGATCCAGATGATCTATGACGGCCTTTTTAATTCTCTCGGATGCTGACTAAACTAAGAAAGGGACAGGGGAGCATTAACAGGACAGATGCTGATCTGAAAGAATCCAGTGGTTGTGAGGATTAAGACAGTGAACAGGATGAGGCTTTGTAAACTGTAGAGTAGATGTGAGGCTATGTAGGTGTAAAGGTGGTTAGTAAGTTTGGTGACTAATCTAAAGTTTCTATATTTATAGGTAGACTGGTAATAGAGCCCCCTGAAGGAACAGAAGGCCCCAAGCAGAGAGAGATTCATTTGTGGGGAATCTCATGAAGCTCCAGGTCCACTTGGACACTAACATACACCAAAGCCCTTGCTAAACCTCCCTGAGTGGTGAGAGCTGACAGAAAGCAGGACTGCAGGTTGCCTTTGCCCATTCACTGAGCCCCCTATGGTTCCCCGTGTCTCCTCTTAGCAGAGAGCCTCACCTGAGAGAAGTCAGAATGGAAGTATGGGAGGACAGGGGCGATGTGGCCAGTTTGTCATCACTTGACAAGACTGCCTCTCCCTGCTGCAGGGATTCATGAAATCGGCGGATGTTCTGTACATGCTCTTCATGGCGTGATGCCTGGCTTCTTGCGGTACCGCTTCTGTCAGGAATAAACGGGAGGAAACACATTCCCAACCAATGAGAAAACAATAAATGTGTGACAATACACGAGTCACCCTCCTGAAATGATACTGCAAATCCATCCCCACTACCACAGTTCTGGCTTCATCAACTCAATTGCCTGGATTACAGTTGTCTCCTAATTAATTTTGCCTTTAATCCTACATATTCCCCTTTAATAAAATTTCCACATTATTGTCTCAGCAATTTTTTTTAAAAACACAGATCTGAAATAACAATAGCAATAACATTTATGGAGCCCTTATTACGTGCCAAGCACTGTTCGAAGCATTCAACGTGTACTAACCTATTTGATTACCCCATTCCTTTCTAGTTTTGACTTCTCTTTTTTGATCTATAGAACAAATTTCAAATTCCTTAGCATGGCATTTGAGAACTTGATCCCAGGAATAATCATCTTCTTTTTAAATAACAGCTTCATTGAAATATAATTCACATACTATACAATTCATCCTTTTAAAGTGTACAATTGAATGAATTTTAGTATATTCAGAGTTATGCAACTATCATCACAATCAATTTTTTTGTATGTATTTTTATTAAACCACCATCAATTTTAGAACATTCTAGTGGATGTGAAGTGGTATATCTTTATGGTTTTCATTTACATTTCCCTGATGGCTGATGATGTCAAACAACTTTTCACCTGCTTATTGGCCATTTGTGTATCATCTTTAGAGATGTATCTATTCAGATCATTTGCCAATTTTTAATTGAGTATTTGCTTTAATATTTAGTTATAAGAATTCTTTATATATTCTGGATACAAGTTTCTTATCAGATCTATGATTTGCAAATATTTTCTTACATTCTATGGGTTGTCTTTTCACTTTCTTAGTATCATTTGTAGCATGAAAGTTTTAAATTTTGATGAACACAATTTATTTTTTCTTTTATTGCTTCTACTTTTGGTGTCATATCTGAGGAATCACTGCCTAATCCAAAGTTACAAAGATTTACTCCTATGCTTTATCCTAAGAGGTTTTATAGTTTTAGCTATTATGTATAGATATATGATCCATTTGGAGTTAGTTTTTGTGTAAGGACTGAGGGAGGGGTCCGATTTCAGTCTTTTGCATGTGGATATCCAGTTGTTCCAGCACCATTTGTTGAAAAACTATTCTTTCCTCATTAAACCTTGGTACCTTTGACATCTTGGCACATTGGTTTATTTCTAGACTGTCAATTCCATTCTATTGATCTACATATCCTTATACCAGTACCACACTGAATTGTTTATAGTAGCTTTGTAGTAAGTTTTAAAATTGGGAACTTTTTCCTTCTTTTTCAAGATTGTTTTGCCTGTTCTGTGTCCCTTAAATTTCTATATGAATTTTAGGACTAGCGTGCCCATTTCCATAAGGAATCTAGCAGGGACTGTGATATAAGGAGTATGCTGAATCTGTAGACCAATTTGGGGAATATTGCTGTCTTAACAGTATTGTCTTCTAATCCATGAACACAGGATGGCTTTCCATTTATTTAGAACTTCTTTAAGTTCTTTCAATATTGTTTTGTAGTTTTCAGAGAATAAGTTTTGTACTTTTCTGTTAAATTTATTAAGTATTTTATTCTTTTTGATGCTATTGTAAATGGAATTTTTTTTTCAATTTCATTTTGGTTTATTCATTGCTGATGTATAAAAAACACAACTGATTTCATATACTATGTTTCAAAAGTTTCTCAGTTTAAATATCTAATACAGTAAAAATTGATAGATATAACCTACAGAAACAAAACTTTGAGGTCACCAATAATTTCTAAGTGCATAAAGTGGTTTTAAAGTGGAAATGTTTGAGAACCACTGCTTTATTAAGGTATAACCGGTATATAATAAACTTTATATATTTAAAGGATACAGTATGATGCGTTTTGACCTATACATATCTCTAAAGAAACCACTACCACATCAAGATAATGAACACATCCATCACCCCTAAAACATTCCACCTGTCCTCTCTCCCACTCCATTCATCCTGCCTTGTCCCTAGGCAACCACTGATTTGCTTTCTGTCACTACAGATTAGTGTGCATTTTCTAGAATTTTATATAAATGGAATCATACAATGTGTTGTTTGTCTAACCTCTCTCTCAGCGTAATTATTGTGAGATTCCTTTGACTGTCAAACTGGCTATGATCAACGTAACACCTATAAAACAGATAACAGAAGTGATCTAAACTTGGGATCTAGGATTTGATTGACACATGGGCTCAGTTTATGCAGAGGGTAGAGGCTCCCTTCATGTGGTGAACAGGTAGAAAGCTACATAGCACTGAAATGGGTCTTTGAGTGGCTAAGCAGTATAAGAGTGTCTTGGAATAAAGGGTCTATTTAGTAACTGCTGCTGTAGGAGTGGCTGCTACAAGATCACTTGCCTTCTCCTTGAAGTGGAGAGAAAGACATGGGAAAGACTGGTGGAGGTGGGGGATGCCAAATGGCACTAAGGCCTGGAAGGGAGGGGTGGAAAGAAGCAATCTTAGATCCTGCCCTTTGACGGGATGGAGTATGCTCCAGCCCTGATATCCAAATGCATATTCATAGTTGGCTTGGTGAAAAGGATGGGCAGCTGCTTTTTACAAAATAACCTAGCACACAGGTTTGGAAGGGGAAAAAGACCATGGTATGTTTCTCACACAGCTGATGACAGGCTTTAGGGAAAAAGGTAAAAGGCCTCTGAGGAAGAGTCCCTTGCACTGAAGCTATCTTTCTGATACCACTAAAAGTTCTAGTTCCTATCTTATAAAAACTTTCTTTTCATAGGCTCTTGGAGTTCTCAGGGGTTATGAAAGAAGGTCAGCAGTCTATCCCCATCTCTTGTTTCTTCCTTTAATAAAGGAAAGAGAAACGACAAGCCAGTTTACACACACTCTGACTCCATTTCTTCCTATCATAAACAAATCACTCACCTCCCAGGAGAGGAGAAATCAAGCTCCTTTGATGACATATGAGCAAACTGTTCTGGAGTCTGTCTTGCAATGCAGCTGGGGAATGCAGCATACATATCGGAGGCAGGGAAGGAAAAGGTACTGTATACTGGGATCTGTAGAAGCAATGAGAAAAATGGTACACTTGTAGCCACAAATCCTTTTGAACACAGCAGAGTAAATAAATTTGTAAAATTTATCAAATGTGTATAAATATAATTTATTGAGTATTTTCTATGTATGGAACACTTACTAAGCAAGTTAACATGCATTTGTTCATTTAAACTTCACAATAATCTTATGAGGTAGGTACTTTTATTACTCTGTTTTACAGACTATATTATCAGATTGTTTTTGAAAAGTTGTTGTATTTATATTTATGCTCTTGTTTCCTCCAGCTAGTTCTGTGAACTCCTGGCTGGGTATCTTACATTTACTTTACATGTGAAGAATAATCTGGCTATGATATTTCTTGCCTCATGATTACCAGGTTGATGTGAAGAAAAGACCTTTGTAGGAGGGGAAGGCAGTATCTCAGTGGTAAAACTTAGCATGCATGAGGTTCTGGGTTCAATCCCCCGTGCCTCCATTAAAAAAAAAAAACCTTTCTATATAGGAACTATTTAACTCAGTCATTTTCTCATGTATTCAATCATTCACTCATTCATTTATTCAATATTTATTAACACCACCCTCTGCCAGACCCTGGGCCAGGCATGTGTGATAGAGAGATGAGTAAACAGTCTTTGCCTTGACAGATCGCCCCTACCTGGGACAGTCTGGAAAATTCTCCTTTCCTTTACAGTTAAACTCCCTGAAGAGTTGTCTATACTTACCATCATAAATTCTCCTCTTCCCATTCTCTTTTTTAAAACAGACCAATGATTTTAATGTAACAGAGTTTTTTAAAAAAAGGTCATCCAGTATGGTTTCAGATTCCACACTGCAACTAATTTTATTTAAAAACTGAGATTTAACTCATGTATTATAAAATCCACCCTTTGAAAGTGTTCAATTCAGTGGTTTTCAGTATATTCAGAATTGTGTATCCATCATCACTATGTAATTCCAGAACATGTTTATCACCCCAAAAAGTCATGAGGTCATTATGAGACACAAAGGTGTTCTGTAAGCTGGAAAGGCCCAAATACATATAAATTATTTTCTCACTGGTTTTGCTCAGTAGAATCCTTGTTGGTTAAAGATGTGAATCAGGATACATACCAGTGATCCTGGGGTCTCCACCCCACGTCTTGCTTGCCTTTCTTCTCTGAAGTGTATCAAACTCTCCAAAGGGGAGATAGCAACTTTTATCTGCCCCTGGCACTCTCCACTGAAGTCTGTGATGTTGTACCAGCCACAGACAAACTGGAAGCCAGAAAGAAGCGGGGAGAGGTCCACCGAGGCAAAGCCAATCACCCTCTCCTCATCTGCGGGGGAAAGAGAAGAGCTGGGCAGTGTGGCTTGGCATGACCTGCCACTGAGACTGGAGTAACTTTTATAATAGGTTCCCTGAGTCTGTGTGCAAAGCATTGAATTAAGGGGAGAGAGGCATCTACATACACTGAGAGAGAGACCTGGCTGAGTTCTATCTCCATTTACAACTGGGTCTTATAGGACTCTCTAGGGGTCCTGGAAGGTAGGGAATGTATTTTATTCATCCCTATACCCAACAGCCCTAGCATTGTACCTGACACATAGTAGGCATAATAATAAAAATAAAGCTCTATTTATTGAATACCAATTATGTGCCAAATACTATATATAATTATCTCTAATCCTTACAAAAACACTATAGGTCTGGTACTATTGTCCTAACTTTAAAGATAAGGGGAAAAAAAGGCTCAAAGAAGTAAAGCCCTTTATCTCAGGTCACACAGTTTGTAAACAGCAGAGCCAAGATCTGAATACAGATTTTCCAATTATTTTTTCCTGCTAAAGTAAGTGTTGAATTGAGGCAAAGCCTGGTCTGCTTGACAATCTCTAGAGTATTTTAGAGAGAAGGCAGCAATAGAAAACAAGAGCGGAGTGTGCAACCCAGCTAAATAAACCAGGAATTCCTTATGTTTCATCAGAGAAAACTGATTTACGATCAGCTCCTGCCCCATTGATGAGGTTGGGCAGGGCTGTGAATGCCTGGCAGCAGCATGGGACGAGTCATCAAAACCAGATCCACAGCATCACTCCCAAACAGGAGCACAAGAAGAGAGTCAGGTAAGTTGATTTCCTCTACCCTCTGACTATCCTCAGATCTTTATGAGGCTTTGGGGCTAGCCCTGAAACTTACCAATGGCAAGCAAACACTGTGATGCTGTAGATAACTCAAAACAACTGAAGGTTTAGAAACCAAGATCCAGAAGGAATCTTAAAGGGGCCAGATTTACAGGAGGGATTTAGTGAGACTGAATTTTCTAAGCATAAGATTTGTGAGATAGTCGAATGCCCTAACTACCTTATTTTTCTGAGTGATCCAATCTTCCCAGCATGGTGAAGTACAAACGGCAAAGGCTGTATAGCCAGTCAGAACTGGGTTTGAATCCCAGCTCCATCAATTAACAGGCACATGACCGTTGTCGAGCCACTAAACTTCCTTGGGCCACAGTTTCTACATCTATAAAATTGAACTAGTCATATTTTTACCTTGCAGGATTAGAGATATTTGTAAAGGTTTCAGCATATTGCCAGTCACTCGTAAAAACAACAAAAACTGAGATGGTGTTTACTAAGTTAGCAGGCACTCATTTAATTTCCCCCAAACCCTATGAGGTAGGTACTGTTATTATCGCTACGTTATAGATAAGGGAACTGAAGCACAGAGAAGTTAAGTTACTCATCCAAGGTCACCCTACCTTGTAAGGGACAGAATTGGTATTTGAATCCAAAGAGTGTGGTTTTACAGACTGTGTCCTTAATGCTGTTGTATTAAACCTTCTAATAAATGATAGCTGAGTAAAACTAGATTCAAGGACCATGATGTCAGCACCTCCATAGTGGGTCTTAAAACAGGGAAGGACAAGCTGTCAGACTCTGGTCTTGTGTACTGCCTGAACATGCTAGGGTCTTGGTTAATATGCCAGAGTCAACAGAAGGCATAACATCATAATAAGGGGGAAGAAATCACTTGTATATGGTAGCTTTACATTGTGATTATTGAGGTATGATTTGAAAGACTCAAATGTACTTGGATTTCTGCACTAAGCAGGTAGTCAAAATGATATGGTTTCTAAGGATTTAAACTCCATAGGAGAATGCTGAGGCATTCTGTGGAATTCCCTCTAACATATACATGTGTTCCCAGCACCATCAGAACATGATTTTACTTGATTAAAAAAAGAAAAGGATTGCCAAATTGTCAACATAATGTGAGCTTATTTTTACAACCAGGTTAAACACAGTTCATACCTCCTTTATGCCAAACTTTGAAGACCAGAGTTTGTTGCGGGTCCAAGAGAAGCTCTTTTGATAGCCTAGTAAGAAAAACAACCACCATAGATTAACTGTGTAGGAAGCTTCTGTAGCATGAAACTTAGATTTGAAGAATATCTTGTGGTTTGCAAAATACTTTCCTAACCCTTTCATTTCATGCATCTTCTGGAATATATTTCATCTTCCCAGTTAAAAGGAGGGGATGGAAGTTCAGAGAGGTGAAGTGACTTGCCAAGACTTGAAAATAGGCTCCCCTGATGTAATACTCCCCGTCCCCAACCCCAATAGTATCTGCCACATCCAAACTGTTTCTCTAGATAAGGGAGAGGGTGTGGAAAGGGAGCTTAACATGTAATGAACAGTTTTGTTTTATTGGAACAGGTAAGGATTCTTCTTATGCCACGTGGTGGTGAAAAGAGGAAAAAGAACCTTTATTGAGCACCTACCTTGGGCCAGCCATTGGGCCAAGAGTTTCTTATGCATGTCATAGGTTTTTGTGCATTATTACCCTTGTTTTACAGATGACGGAGCTGGGCCCAGAGATGTGAAGTGATTTGCTCAAGGTCACATGAGAGTCAGTAAGTGGCAGAGCTGGGATTTGAACCCTGGTTTGCCTGACTCTAACGGCACACTGTGCAGAGGTGAAGCACCAAAATAAAGTGTGGAAAGTACCCAACTTAACAGATACAGAAGTCGATGTGGAATTCACTGTTACATTTTATATGAAGTGAATTATATAGTTTAACATTAAAAAGATTTGGAAATTTCCAACCAGGTACCACTGCTCCAGGTGAGCAAGATGGAGAACCAGAAAAAAGCAAGAGACTTAATTTCCTTCCCCAGACTCCACTGGGGAACTGAAGAGAGCCGATTTCAAGACCAGTGAGAGGCATTGTGCTAACATGAAACAAATACTGTGTCAGAGAGCTGAATTCTAGCTGGGGGTCAAAATATCTACCTCTGAATTCCAGCTCTCTTATTATCATCTGAGTGACCAGAGCACTCAGTCTCTTTGAGCCCTGGTTTTCTTATCTGTTATATGGCATTTTAATATTTACCTACATGTTTTCTAGGAGGATCAAATGAAACAATTTTGTGATAAAGAAATTATAAACAGCAGCATCATTCATTTTTCTTCTAATCATGCCTCTGCTACCAACAGACTATGTAACCTCCCTGGGCCACAGTCTTCCCAGCTGTAGAGCAAGGGGATGCAATAAGGGGACTGTTAATGTTGCTTCAACAAGTTTCTAAAGATAGGTTCTGAATGAACAAATCATCCTCACTTAGAAGCTCATCCCTCTGGTTGCCTACCTTTTGAGATTTGATATTTTAAATAAAGTACTGGCCAATATGGCCAGAATTTCTATACTGCCAGTAGCTCACCATGGATAGTACTGAGCTGTCACTGCAGCTCCTGACTTAGGTTAACCTCTCAAATTTCAAAACACTGAACATGTGAGCAAGTGCTGAGACTCAATTAGGTACACAAACACTGTGAGAAAACAGCAGATCAGACACCATGTGATGTGGCTGGTGTGGGTGGACAAGAATTAAACTTTACAAAAGGTGATGCAGTGTAAAGATAATAATAACAATGACTAGTAATAGAACTCACACTTCTGATGATGATGAAAAGGGCAACAGAAGAAAAGGCCTGCAGCAGGGGGCCTCTGTGCCCTCTGGAGTCGTCCTAACACATGATTGCCAAGACTCCAGTTCCCCTTTCTTGAGCCCTCCAATGGAGATCTGTCATTTGTTGTGTACCTACCATGTACCATGGTGTAGTTTTCCTAAATGTTATCTAATTTGTACCTCACAATAACCATAAAAAATTATCTCCACTTTATAGATGAGGAATCTTAGGCTCAGCATTGTTACATAACTTGTTCACACAGCTAGTAAATGGTAGAGATGGGGTTGGAGGCCAAGTCTCTCTCGTTCCAAAGCCCAGGCTCTTTCCATTGCACCAGAAATCCTTTCCAAGGCTGTATAATCCACAGATTATTTCTGCCTTCTTCACCTAGACCACTTGTATACATTCTTATACACTTGGCTGAGGTGTCTGATTTAAGAACTCTTCCATGAAATTCCAAGTTGACCCAAATAATCTTTTTTTGAGCTCCTTTGTCTTCTTTATGGTACCTGTCACATTCTAATTTTTTTTAATCTGTATATTTATGAGGTAGGCCATAAACTCAATAGCAGAAACTGTCTTAATCATCTTTAATTTCCACTACCCAGAACAGAGCAGAGCATATAAGAGGTTTTCATTGAATAATTTTTGAGTTGTACTGAGCAGAATTAAAAAACGCCACAATGAAACCTTTAAACCACCACTAGCTGTGAATTCGTAAGTGCTAGGCTTAAATAATTATTTGATAAAGAAAGCATTTTCCAAGTTTGTTCAATATTGTTGAGTCTGTTACACTCCTCACTCCAAGTCTGTCTCATGGAACAAAAAGCAGATTCTGGAAGGCTGACAAAACATCATAAAATACAAACCTTGATTGCTGTTGAAAATTCCAGATGGGGGAATCAGTATTTTCAACCACTTGGGTGTAGACAGGAGATGGCTCAACAGCTGTTGCAAAGGATACACAACAACTGGGTACTGATACCTTCCGCTCTGTCAAGGGGCTCCCTGAAATAGAAAAGAGTGGAGTGACTGTATTTAGGGTACAAAAAAAATGTGCTGGAAGATTCTCATTATACAGGTACAAGAAGAGCCATTCCTTGCTTGCTTCCAACTTTGGATCTTTGCTCAAGCTATTCCCTGGATTTGAAATGTTTCTGCTACTAAAACTGCCCTTTTTAAGGCTCAGTTCATAAATATTACCCAGCAAGAAGTAACTTCTCCCATCTCCCTGCACTTTATGGGGTGATGGAAAATACTGGATTGAGAAGCAAAGGACAAACCTACAAAGAGGCCTGGACTTACAAGTCAGATGATCAAAGATCAGCTCTGCCATACACATTGTGTGTGACCTTGGGCAAGGCCTATGTAGGCTACCGCTTTCCCAAATAGGGTGTATTGTACTTAAACCTCCTCAGATGTTGTAAAGGTTAAAAATAAATAATCATAGTAGGTAACACTTACATATCACTTGCTGTGTACCAGGCATTATTCTAAGTACTATACATGTATTAACTCATTTAATCCTTACAACACACCTACGAGGAAGATATTATTATTGTTCCCATTATACAGATAAAAAAACTGGGGTACAGAGAGACCAAATATTTACTAAGAGGTTATACAATTTATTAAATGGTAAACTGAGAGTCAAATTCAACCATTCTGACTCTACTGTCCAAGCTCTCGGCCAGTACCTATGCTGCCTCCACTAGAGTTAATGAATGTAAAACACTGAGTACAGTGCTGGTGTTAATTTGTACAAGACTGGGTTTCCGAAGTGAGAGGTTCAGTCATTCATTCTCTCTTAAAGCAATGTAAAATGAAGACAAATGATAATACTAGATAGTCTAACTGAACTGTCCAACCAGGTAACCACTAGTCACATGTGGCTATTTTATTTTAAATTAGTGAAAATTAAATTAAGATTAAAAATTCCATTTCTTAGCTGCACTAGGTATATTTCAAGCACTCAACAGTCACATGCGTCTAGTGGCTACCACACTGGATTATAAAAAATATAGAACATTTCCAGAATATTACGAAGTTCTTTTGGACAGTGCTGAATAGTGCAGACTCTGTATAATGGAGATTGTGTATTCCCTAAAACCCCTCAGCTCTGCAATGCTGTGACCCTCAGGATTACACATGAAGGAAAGAGAAAACAATAGGAGAAAATAAGTATGTCTTAAACATTATTTATGTGATTCAGAGGAATAAATTCTCTATGTGGATTCTAACTGATTTGTCTTCTTTCTACCTGTCTAGCTCAAGGTTTCCCCAAATCCATCGTGTCACTTCACTTTGGACATGAAGTTAATCTTTGAGCTTCACCCTGCTCCTTCTCTGAGCACTCTTTTCAGTAACTACTCTTTCAAAGACTTCAGGTTGTCCCTGTGGACAGAAAGCAATCCAATAAACAAATTCATACTCACGAACACTTTCACAAGAAGCGTAACATTTAATAAGCAGCCTTTAAAAGACAGACTTTAGTATCTTCTACTCTGAGAAGCCTCTCTTGACTCTCTGGGTAGAATCAGCAAACTTTATATGCCCAGTTAGATCTCTCCTCCAACTTCAATATTCTTTTAGGGAAACAGAAGTACCTGTAATTTTGCTTTGCTATATTTTCCTCAATCAAAACAATTTCCATTAGAGTAGACCAATTCTTTTCAAACTTTTCCACCAAAGTAGTAACAACCCAGAGAAAAATAAATACTAAAATCTGGAGTGTGGGAGTTCTTGTTGCCTTGAAAGAGCAACAAGAACATGACATCAATTAGCAGGTTTGTATTTTATCTAAAAATTCAGAAGGATTTTATATTATCTTCCACAATATAGCCTTATTTGTTTAAACTAAAAGTGATCCCCCCCCCCAATTTTGATAAAAAATGTACACGTCATGTTTATCTCGTGACTTCTAACAACCAGACCAGATGGCATTACTTTTTAGTTCTTCCTACTGAGGATAATAAAGAAAGAAAATGGGTGACGAACAGAAAAAAGGGAGTGAAGCTTTTGCAAGAAGGCCTTGGGAAAGAGAAGTGAAGAGAAGGAAGAGGAATGCTGGCCTTGGAAGTGAGAGCTGGTGGTGGCTGCGAGGCAGGAGGGGGCTGAGGTGAAGCAAGAGCCACAACAAAGCAGGACCCAGAGAAAGCCTTATCCAGGAGGCAGAAAAGCCTTAGAATCAGAAAAGCACTAAGATACAGAGAAGAACTACCTGGGAAACAAAATAAAACCAAAAACCACTGGCTACAACATGGCAAAACCAGTTTATAAGCAAATTCTTCAAATAGCAGGAAAAAATGACTCCAATAAAATGGTACTAAGCAAAGAATATATAGCACCCATCATTTTGAGTATAAAATGTACAGAACAGCACTAATAGTACCTTTATCTAGTGAGCTATCTTCTTAAAAGTTTTATCATGAAACTGAACAGTATTTACGTGGACTGACTTGTTCAGCATCCACCTACACTTACTTGCACTCTATTGTATTCCTTTATTGTAGAGATTGAAAGGGTCACAACTACACTTCCCAGACTCTTTGGTGTGAACACAAATTGGCCTCTATCAATTAGATCCCATTACAACAGCTTTGGAAGGCAGATGTGAGGCAGAGGACATGTTCCTTTTCCTTCTGCTTCTGCTCCAGCAAGGATGACAATAAGCCTTCTGTTCCAGGGTTTGGTCCCTGGGTGCCCAGAGGCCCTATGGTAATAATGATGATGAGAGTTTCCTATCACTGGACGGCAGTGTTGGCACTGTATCCTGAACTTCAAAGACCTACTGGTTCTCTCTGAGAGCTTAGCCTAGAGCCCATTCCTTCCAGTAACTTCAGCTACCTTAATAGTCTGTATTAAACAATGCTCTGTTTAAAATGTCTGGAATGGGCTGTTTCCTATAACTGGACTCTCCCTGACACAGCTTTCATCTTTCTCTCTCTTTCTCAGTCTCAGCTCTCTCTCTCTCCCATTTTCCTTAGTAGGTCTCAAGTTTCTCAACTGATTTCTTCCAATAAAAGGTCATCAATCCTCACAGTAAGGACAGATCACTTGCTCCTATGCCGGCAGTTCCCACAGTACTCTACGATAATGTGTGTCCGTGTTTCCATCACTAAACTGGGAGTTCCCTGAATGCAGAGAGTAGACTCATGGCCCTTATTAAAGATTTGCAGACTCCCCACTGCCCTTTGTTTACAGACAGTTGCCAGGGTTGGAGAAGAGAGAAAAGCTGTCTTGTCTGCACGCAGTGTGCACCAGCAGAGGACAGCAGCTTCTGCTCAGGAAAGCTCTGCGAGAGATCAGCAGAAAGGACCAATCGTAGCTCTGAGACAGGAGCCATCGGTTCTGCTGTGCTCTGCCTTTGCTTTACTGTGACATATTGCGTACTTCATTCTGGCTCTCTGGGCATCAAGTTTCTTAATCAGACACATGTACTCTCAAATCTCTTCCCACAATAAAAGCCTATGAGTCTAGATATATACCAGTAGTGCTCAGACCTCTCTCGTACCCCAATCCCTTCTTTTAAGGTTTGCTATTTTTGAGGCTGCTATTTGCTAAAGCCCTTGAACTAAAAGTACTACTTTTACTTTTGGGAAAAAACTGTTTCTTATTCAGTCCCTTTTTAAAAACAAAATTTAAATTTATTATTTTATTGGGAGGAGGTAATTGGGTTTTTATTTATTTACTTATTTTTAATGGAGGTATGAACCCAGGACCTCGTGCTTGCTAGGCACATGCTCTTCCACTAAGCTATCCCCCACCCCCACTGCCCCTATCTTACTCAGTCTTGAACAGAAATACCCCTTTCATCCAAACAGGCAGGTGATAATGAAATCATCTTGGGAGAGCAGGTCTATCAGGTTTCTCTGGCTCTCCCTTTGTTGGTGGAAATTCAACTGGGCCTGTTTACATTTCTGGAAAAGGTCAAGTTCTGAAACACTTTGGGAGGCAGCCGCAATGCAAACCACTATACCTCCCACAAGGGTTTGGACATACATTGAGAGCAGTTAAGAGGATTTGAGATGAACCATCTTTACCATTTTAAGAGTTTTCACTGAATTTCCTATGTTTTACACAGTATCAAAAGGTGGTAGTTTTATGCATCAAGAATGTTTTAAGTGTTTCAAATGAGATTAAAATGACAACCCCTTATTTTTAACACTTTGTAGCTTATGAACTGTTTTCTTACACACTAAACTTGTGCTGGTAACATCCCTGATAATCACAGAAGATGGGTGTCTCTATTTTACAAATAAGGCAATCAAGGAACAGAGAGATAAAGTGGCTTGCTAGTCACATACCTGGAAAACTAGCATTTAGAAGATCCAGCCAGGTTTCCTAATTCCTATTTCAAGGTTATTCCATTGCAATAATTCTAATTAATCCTATCTGGTTAGGAGAAGAGCTTTCCCTTTGGTCTGGAGCAAATGGCTGGAAACTGTCTCTCAAGCAATGCCCAAATTTGTACGTTAATAAAAACTTCGTTTAGTTCTGTTAAGCTAACATTAACTGACGCCTGTCATACATGCACAGATGAGAGGGATTTGATTCTTGATCGGGAGGCAGACACAATTATATAATTATAGTAAGATAAAGACTATACCAAAGGCACAGGGGGCTGTGGGAACCCAGAAGGACCCTCTAACCCTGCCTGGGTAGTTTAAAGAGAGTCTCTAAAGGCTGATGACACTGAACATGGTTTTGATTTTCACTGAGTATAACTTAGATTACTTCAAATCACTCTACCTCTCTATTCCTTAATTGCTTCATTTGTAAGACAGGGCTAGAGATAAGTCTAGTATGTCATGATCAGTTTAAGCACACAAATCTTGTAAGTACTAAAGCTGTCTTAAGAGTTCCTGACAGCTTTTCTCAAGAAACTCTAGTTTCAGAATCAGGACCACAGTGGGGACTATACTGCCTCAGATGAGCTCATAATTCTGGGCTATTTGCGAATCCTCTGTACACAACTTTGCACTAAGGAACCACTCCTTTCCTTCCTCAAGAAAGAAGCTTTCAAAGCATGAGACAGGCAGACAAGCTGGGAACACAAAGGCAGGAGGAAAGCCAATGTAGATATTAAGGAAGCATCTACATCATTTTCACAAAAGCTTGGTAATTTATAGCTGACTCAGAGTATGGGATATGCTGCCCTCAGCTCCATATTCTTAGAAGATGAGAGCTGAAGAGAATCTCAGATATGATCTTGTGTGATCATTACATTTTACAGTTAAAGAAACGAGAAATAAGTTTGCCCAAAGTCATGAAGCAAGTTAATGGCTTAGCTAAGACCAAAACCCAGTCTTCTGACTTCCATTCCAGAATTCCTTCTATTACATGATTGGAGAGATGGTGGACAGGTCTGCACACACCACACTGTCTGACTGAAGCATAAATATCTGTGGGGGGAAGGACTATACGGGCTTATCACTGCACGGGTGGGACTCAAGAGACAAGATACTTCTGGAAGTGTCCACTCTGATGCTTGATCTGTGCTGGCTAAATAAAAAGAGGCCAAATAACAAATGATTTACAGATTTGTAACTCATGCCAGAAATATGAGAGGTGTTAAGCATCATATTCACAAACAAGAGGACATTATGTTTGCTGAGCTGCATCATAAAGATCAAGGTGCTGAGATACAGAAATAACACACAGTTCCTGATCCCAAAGAACAAACAGCCTAGTGTTAAGAAACATTTTCAGTACAGAGTAATTAGTAATTAGTAATTGTGTGGGGATGGGGGCTGCAGATGGGGAAGTTTTGGGAACACAGAGGAAAGTTTTCTGCTAATAGGGTGGTCAGTAGACTTCAAAGTATTGGTATCACTGTAGTATACTCTTGAAGGATGAGGAGCAAGTTTGCTGAAGAAGAGGGGAAAAAGAAATTCTAGGTGGAAGAAAGAGTATGATCAAAGGTAATGTGAGAGAACGAGGCACTGACAAAAAGCAAACTGCTGAACGTAAGAAATGGTGAGAGACAAGGCTGGAAAGACTGATAGGGGACACTCTGTGAGCTACAGCAGAGACTGCAGGTAATATGAAGTCAACAAAGTATTTTAAGTGGAGAGATGAGGTCATGTTTGTTGACCAGACATATAACCTCAGTGGTAGAATGAAAAAGATACTGAAGGAGAATATGAGAGCAGCAACCATTGAGAAGGCTATCTCATTAGTCCAAGTTTCTGAAGGCTGAACAAGCAAGGGGGTAGTGAGAATAGAGAAAAGGTGACAGAAACTTTCTGTGTAAGAGGACATGATCCTATACCCTGTAGTGGATACAGAGGAAACTTATTAAATATCTGTTGAATGAATCCACTAATCTCTGCAACTTATCCTCTGTTAAATTCCACGTAAGCAAGTTTCCTGCACGAGAGGCAAAGTAGAAAATCACAGAACATATTAGAAGGAAGAGAAAGCATTTGAGGAAGGCCTCAGATTCATCGGCTTCCACATTTAACAAATATTTACTGCTTATGTGTCAGACATAGTTCTAGGTGTTGGGGATTCAGCAGTAAATAAAACAAAACAAAAAAATTTCTGTCTCTGTAGGTCTTATATTTTTCTAGAAAGAAAATAAACAAAATATACTATTAAAGGCTATGATAAAAAATAAAGCAGGAAAGTGGGATAGGTATTGTTGGGGAGAGGATGAAATTTCAAATGGGTGATCAAGGGAGGTCTTGTTGAGACATAGTGATTCCAGTAAAGACATGCCAGAAGTGAAGAACATGCCAGGCAGAGGGTCATTAGATTCAAAGGCCCCAAGCAGGAATCTGCCTATATATTCAAGAGAAAGCCAAGAGGCCAGCATGGCTGGAACAGGGTCAATGAGGGAAGAGCAGGATGCCGGGTAGAGTCTGGTAATTGGGGAAGGGAGAAAGGAATCCAGGCTAAAAAAGGTGCATGAGCAAAGGCCCAGGGAACGCTTATAGTTTGTTATGATAGGAAGGGAAAGGAAGCCAAGCTGTGCTGGGAAAAGTCACCATTGTGTCATCCACAGCCACCCTAAAATCAGGTCAATTAGTCTTAGCTTGAGCCCTTCCTGCAGCTCAGCAATTTTTAAATTTATCTTTTCATGATTTCCTGTAGCTCCCTTACAATGGCCATGAATTCTAGCCAAAGAGATCAATTACCGTCCCCCATGCTCCCTCCAAACAAGCCTAGAGCATACACTTTTTCACTTCAATACCTTTGTCCAAGTTGAAACATCCACCTGGAATTCTATTCCCACCTTTCTGAAATCACCTTCATTCTAAAAAGTTCTGATTTCTTACACATGTCTGCTATTTCTGTGTTCTTAAATTGTCTTAAAACTAGATATTGTATTACCCTTCTGGCCCTCAGAACATTCTGCTTCATATATCATGAACTGTGTAGTTACCAATCCCCTTAACTCGGTTATCAGCTCTTGGAGGACAGAAACTATGTGTTATTTGCTCTGTACCTGGCACTGGCCTGACACAGATTTACTACTTGCTAAATTGAACCACTATTCTCGTTTGTAAGCACAGGACTGGGCATGTAGCACATAACCACCCCAGCAAACACAGAGTGTAGACAGGACTAACTGGTAAACACAGCTGTATCTCATATCTGAGAAGCAGGATGGTATAAAGGAAAGAGCATGGGCTTCAGGTCCAAACCTAGCTGGATTCAAATTCCAGATCTGTAGAGCTTATTAACTGTGTAACTCAACTCATTTTACCTTTCTGAGCTTCAGTTTTCTCATTTGGAAAGTGGGTATGTACTGTAATCTGCTCTTACTATAACCCCAGTTGTGGTTAAGGATTAAATGAGATAATTAATGTACAAAAATGAGAATAGAATTTGGCACAAGGAGATGCTCAATAAATTATTGTCAATTACCTTGTGAAGCCATATTTAAAAAATGTAACTCACTGCCTAATTGAAAAGTTACAAGTATATTTTGCTTTTTGCAATATGGGGGGGCACCCCTAAAATGGAACATAAATTATTTTTGCACCTTAAATTTCATTTTCAATGCAAAAACAAAACACCAAAATAACTCTTGCAAAAATCAAAGTTTTTTCTGTGCTTTCCTTAAACTCATTCATCTACTGATTTTTCTCTTTTTAAAAAATGCAGTTTTTACATATCAGACTTGTCACAAATGGACTGCTTTGGTAGGGCAATAAAAAGCAAAAACTATTTCCCAGTTTTGTGACTCATACAGGATCTCAGAATCTCTAACACAGCAAAGCAAGATTGTATATGAAAACTTTGTCCTGAGATAGAATGTTTTAAGGTCTCTGATACACAAAGGTTGTGAGAAGGATAAGAACCTCTGGGTCTTTGTGGAAGCTTACAATCCTGAAAGTAATGTCTGTTGGTAGTGTGTATGGGGAGAAATAGGAATGAAAGACAAACAACAGATACTATGGAGTATGAGTTTTGTTTCTGTTCCAAAGTAATAAGGGTACAAAGCAAAAACTGAAGCAACATCGAATTGATAGGAGACAAGTAGGGAGGCCAAACCAAAAGACATATATTGAAACCTTATGGTTTTCTGACTCTCACAGCCATCGCACAACTCAGAACTATTAATCATAGCCACTGACAAATGAGAAATTCAAGACAGAATAATTTGCTCAAGGTCACACACACACATAATTTACTGGCTGGGAATACAGGGTTGAATACATTCCTACAAGAAGGTAAGCACCACAAGGGCACTATTTTTGTCTGCTTGTTCACTGCTTTATTCCCAGCACCACGGACAGTTCCGTACATAGCAAATACTACGTAAGTTTTGTTGCTGAATGAATAAATGAATGAATGAATGAATCAGATAAGGTCTATGCTCTTAAACAGCACCTACTTAGTGGAGAAGTAAAGCATACAAACAATTTTACGACATGTGATATATGCTATAATAAAGAGGGCAAAAGTGCTAGAAGAGCAAAAAGGAGGGGACCTTTTTGTCAGGGAAACTCTGGTAAATGGTGATCGTTGAGCTGACTCTTGAGAGAGAAGGAGGAATTAAGACAGGCAAAAGAGAAGGGTGACAGCAAAGGGAAAATTTTAGGAGAGATTACAAGGTCGAATAAAAGTATGGCAGGGGTTCTTTGGTTGTCTGATGAGGTCTATGGGCCTCATCTTTTAATACTGACTTTTTAAAAATGCACAGTGTAAAATACATAGGATTACAAAGAAATCAAATCATACTGGCATATTATCAAAACACTAAAAAACTATGATATATTAATATGTGTGCTTCATTAATCATAACAAGATTTAATTATAGGTTTAATAATTACTGTAATTTTGAAGTAATTATAGGTATAAATATTCCAAGATATCTGCAGTAACTAAAATATGATATGAAAATACCTATGATTTCTATTGTTGACAACATCACAGGTACTGTTAATATTACTACTGTCTATTGCCTATGTTCACAATTGGAGGAAATGCTAAATTTTAGTTCAAGGTTAATAAAAATAAAATGTAACTATTTTCCCATCCAAGTTCACCTACTCTGACTTTTATCCTTGGATCCCTTGGCAGTTTATGGATCCAGTGTTAAGAATCCTTAGCCTTAGGTAGGTAATAAAGAGGGCTTGAGTTGGTAGGAATGGAGAAGAAGGCAGAGATCTAAGAGACATTTGAGAGATGGAACAATGAATGGATCTGATGATTTGATGGTGGATAAGGAAAAGAGAAGAATCTAAGTTGATACTCAGGTTTCTGGACGGAGGAATTTATGATATGCGAAATTAGGATAACTGAAAAGGCCCACTCAGGTTCAGAAAGGCTTTCATGTTGCTTAAACCTTTAGTCTTGAGAAATACAATAATTATTGATTAAGATGATTAATAGTTCTTCCAGACCCTGTCATGATTAGAAAGATTTGTGAAGACAGGACCATAGCCTGCAGAGTCAGATACCTATTTCTGGATAAGTGAACAGAGCATACCTTTCAAGCTCAAGTGCATTGCTCTTTCTACCAGGATGCTGACTGCAAAAGTTCCATCCAACTCGGTAGGACCCTCCTGGGCTGGGCAGACTTCAGCTGTGGTGCTGTTACAGGGGACCTTGGTGGAGGCTGGAGAATTCTGGTGGACATGTGGTGGAGAGAGCTGGATCTCATCATTTCCTCTGGGGAACTGCTCAGACTCACTGTGGCTGCTGCAGTCCATGGAGTCCAGCTCATGAGTGGGCCCAGGGTGTGAAGAAAGAGAGGAAAAAACCACATGAACTCGCAAGGCAGCTCCTAAGAGGTTGGAAGCATTTCGTCCAAACAGAGGATACACACCTGCAAGAAGACGGAGGAGAACAAGACTAGGCAAGCAGGAACCAAGAACTCACTCTAACCTTGGAGGAGATGCTCTCTGAGGGTGCTTGTGGCCCTGTCTCCTTTGGCAGGGCAACTATAGGCCCTAATATACCAATCTGCAAAACAAACTATGAAGTTATACACACTGTGAGAATTTTTACTGCGTCCGCCATCCCCACCACTATCTACAATAATGGAAAGCAGCGAGAGCTCTGATTTCAGGCCAAAGCTGAATGACTACCAAGCAGAGCTGCTGTAGAGGGAACTCATGTGCTTGAGGGGCAACTAGACTTAATGACTTCTGAAGCCTCTTAAAAGTTTAAGATCTGATTAAATCAGGAGTGGCCTGTCTTCTTTTCCACATGTCCTACTAGCTCCTGTTCTTGGGCCTTCTCCTTGGGAAGCTGTCCTAGTGCTCAACTTAGCCCCTTTCACCAACTACATAGGTCCAGGCAGCAGCCTTGAAGATCATTTGGAAGGGAAGTAGGAGGTTGTAGTAGAAGAAAGAAAAGTAAGGGAATTAATATTTGTTGAGTATTTCTCATGCGCCAGAATCTCAGAGGGGTAAAGTAACCTGCCAAGATGACTTTTCCAGTAAGTGGCAGATTTAAACCCAGGGATTTAAACTTTTTTTGGTTTGCTGGATATTAAAATGAGATTTTATTTATAAAGCAGAAGGCACTATAGTTCCTTCAGAATCTCAAAGTTTGCTTCATTACACTCATTTCAATTCAGGGAAATGGACTCAATCGATTCACAGATGGCAATAAGATGGAACTTCTCCAGTCTTTTCCTGTTTTGAGGTAAATTAAACTGTTTTCTTCCAATGCAACATACAGATCATTATGATTATCACAAACGAAAAAAATGAGCAAATCATAGATGGGAAGATACCCAAAAGCCATACAATTAAATTCTTATCCTCAAGACACTTACAGTACTTGGAAGGAGGGTTGGATGGATGATTAGATGAACTCACTGGCTCATTCAACAAACACATCAAATGCCATGCTTTGTACAAGGCCCTTTTACAAGAGGAATAAAAAGCTTAGACTGGTAAGATGTGGAAAAGTATGAGGAAAATGAACAATCTGAAAAGTTAAATACTCCCTTTGGTATCACTCCACAAAAAGAGGTGTTTGTGCTTGAGTCTGATCCTTAAATCTATATTGGTATCCCAAACCTACTTTCTTCAGCAAAGTGAACTTAAAAGCCTGTCTTTATAAACTTAAAGTTCAAGTGAGCTTTGCACACTTCAAGGACTTTTTCTGCAGTCTCTCTGAAGTGACTCTAGGCCAGCCCAGATAAAATAGGGCACATAGCATTTGATGAGTGCTTAGGGGAGCCAGAATTACACCTGCTGGGTCCAGAGAGAATCTGGGATGATCACCCAGATACGCAGTCCTCCTTCTTTATCTTGGGCCATCTTCTCAACAACAGGGTCAGAGCACAAGGCTAACAGAGCTAAAATAGGGTTGGGACTCAGTTTCTTCGACTGTATAGTGGGGGAAATAACAACTAACTTTACAGGAATGTTAAGATGAGTAAATAATTTTTTTTTTTGAAGAATCTAGTCTGGCTATCTCCAATTCATTCTATACTATAGTTGTCAGACTTATTTTTTCAGAATGCAAAGCCATGCCACTCTTCTATTCAGAACCCATTATAGTAGCTTTGTATAGCTCTCAGAAAGAGTCCAAACTGTCCTGCTTAGACAAGGCCATGAACAACAGTATTGCAGCCACTTCTCTAGCTTCATCTCCCATCACTTATGTATCCTGAAATCCAGCATTACTAAATTACTGACAGTGCCTAAAATGTACCAAACTGCTTCCTGCCTCTATGCCTTCACCCATGCTGTTCCCTATTTAGAAAACACTTGTTTCCCCCTTTTGTTGACTTATTCCTAAATCCTTTGAAATGTGGGTCAAGCATCACTTCCACTGAGATATCGTCCTTGAATCAAAGAGATACTGTATCCCTGTGCTCTCAAAGTGCCACTGAGAATAACTTTTTCTTAGTTCTTTTGCTTCACTGTAAAGTAGTTTATTTATTACTCTACTCTCCCCTTAGACTATAAGCTCATTGACTATTTCTTACTCATCTCGAATCCCAGGGCCAAGTACATATATCAGGTACTGAACAAATGTTTGAAAGAAAAGCACCCTTACTGCCACCTGCAAAATGTTACCTTTTTCCTTTCTGCCTTGTGAACCAGTTTATTACCATGTAGATTTTATGATTCCAAGATGTGCTGACCAGAGAGAAAGGATAACCTAATCTCGTTAGCAGGTATGCTTTTCAATGTATTTAAAAAACTAACATTCTAGGTTATCACATAGTCTCTTATACATGTGGCTAAAGGTAGTTCCCTAAGTTCACTCATTTTTATTTTACACATATTAACTGACTGCATACAAGGCACTATGTTAAAGTGCAAAAATCTGATGAATTTGGATGTACTCTAAAGCTACAAAGTTCAGAGGCAGTTCTTAGATCTGTGGTGACCCCACTAAGATATACTATCACTAGATAATGCCCTTTTTAAAGCAGCCAGCAGACATCTTTCTTTCTGAAATCTCTTTAGTTACAAGAAACATTACTAAATTACTATTAATCTTTCAAAATGCAATAATTTAAGAACACTTTCTAGCATGTGACCCTCGGTAGTTACCCAACCTCTTGGAGTACCCATTTTCATGACTGAAAAATGGGTTTGATACCTATCTCAAAGGATTGCTTACAGGATCAAATAAAATAGTGTCTGAGAGGGTGTCTTATATAATGCATGTCATAGAACAGCAGGTGCTCAAACCACAAGAGCTGAGGCTGGTCTCTGAGCCATTACTTACCACTGACAGTTAGTGTCCTTGCTGACCTCTCCCCAAGTCTGGCCAGGTCCACATAGGCTGAGCCAATCCAGCTGTCTGTCTGGTGGGGCCTCTCCACACTGTCATTGCCATAAGCCCGCCACACTTGGATCTCTAACCTCTCCTCTCTGAAGTACCAAAGCAGTGATGGGCTCCTAGGGACTTCTGCTCTCTTGGATGCCTTGAAAGTAACCATGACCTGCTTTTTGTTTGTAGATTCCTTAGGCTTCTTGAGAGGGGTCCAAAAGCCTTCATGATCGTACAGCTTGTAGCGGAGGTAGCAATATGTATTCTTATGAATGTGCCTCTGGCCAGCAAGTAGCACACAATGGATAGGCAGCCACAGCCTTGGGGTGGAGATGGTGATGGTGGCTGGCTCATCTCCATCCATCTTGACAAGATCCTTCAGATTATTCTCAAAGCTCCAGCCCAATAGCTCAGCAGCTTCTAACACTCGCTCTCTGTCTCCAGGATGGGTGAAGGAAACTGAAAGCTCCAGACCACCTACAATCTTCTGCATGAGCTCCAAGCCGTGAGGCAGGGCCCCCTCTTCTGGTAAAATGATAGGATACCATCCTGTGATCCCTTATGAGAGAAAAGGAAGATTTTCAACGATTGTTTTAAAAGTAAAAAGATTTATCCACTTTCCAACCCAGAGCCATCATCAACCTGACCCAAGACAGAACAGAAAACATACACCCACAGTGCAAGGAGTTTGTTTCATCTGACCACTGAAAGACAATTAGATCAGGTGGAAGAACAAAGGCTAGGAGTTGGAAGACCTGTATGCTCTCCTTGGCTCAGCACCAAACTAGTAGGTCAGTCTGGGTAAGCCATTAACTTCTTTCCGCTTCATTTCCTTACCTGACAAATGGGAAAATTAGTGCTGATCTTGCCTACCAAAGTTATTATGACTGTCAAAGAAGATAACGGTTTTGGAAGAGCTTTGGAAGAAAATAAAAAGTGTGAAATACTATTATGGTGCTATGAGTACAACAGAGAAGGCATGGGACAAGAAGTCAGGAAATCTGGGGTCTAGTCCTGGGTCTTTTACCAAGGGAACCGCCACTTCGTCAACACACACCAATGACCAGGCACTAGATTTCAAAACAACAATTTAAAGTAATAGCTACTTGTTACTGAGGATCTACTATGTATCAGAAATTCTCTTATGCTTTATATATAGTACTTCTTTTAATTCTCCTGATAACCCTGTGAAGTTCTGAGGATTAAATGTGATAATGATCCTTATTTTATAGATGAGAAAATGGAAGCTCAGAGACCTGCCCAAGTTATTACAGCTACCAGGTAGCAGAGATAGGATTTGAACTCAGGTCTAGTCGGCTTTGAAGTCTACACTCCATCTATTATAAGTTTATAATATCTTATCTGAAACTCTTAGGGCGAGATTTATTTCTGAGTTTAAAAATTTTCAGATTTTAGAAAGGCAATGTGGTACATAAACCGAGTATTATGTACTTGTCAGTGATCCCGTAAATCAGGGATTGGTAAATTTATTTTGTAAAAGGCTAGATAGTAAATATTTTAGTCTTCTGGGCCATATGGTCTTTGTTGCAACTACTCCAATGTGCTGTTGTAGTGAGAAAGTGGACACAGATAATATGAAAACGAAAGGGCACAAGGTGCTTCAATAAAACTGTATACAATCAGGCAAAGGCCTAAGTCAGCAAATAAAGACTAAATGGTCTCATGTCAGTTGAGGTCAGAATTGGCTGTTCAATGAGTTAATAAAAAACCTGTCATTTTTTTAAGCTTTTTGGTTTTCACAACTATATAAAACAGATTGTGGATTGGTATAATATTCACAGCAATTTTCTAAGATAGGTTTTATTAATTTAGGTTATAGATAAGAAGATTTAGATTTATTGAGATTAATTTGCCAAAGGTCACCTAAGGTGGTATGACTTTTGGAAAAGGTATTTAATTTTTCTGAGCCTTCCAAGTTTTCAACTGTAAAATGAGGAGGCTAATCTCTTAAGACTCCTTTCAACTTAGTCAGTCTAAGAACCTATGGCTTTAGCTTTAGTAAATTCTCATCACTGGGTATTAATTTACTTTCAAATATTAGTGGTTTTTAACATTTTTTGGTTACAGGCCCCTTTGGCTTTAGTGAAAGTTATCCTCAGAAAAACACACAAATACACAAAAAATTTCACACCATTTCAGCACTTAAGAACTGCTGGTTTAGATCATTCGTTTTGCTCTGTGATTCTATAGTTGAGATTATTGGTAGAAAGAAACAAAATAGAATAGTCACTTTAGAATAGTTTTGAATATAAAGACAAATGATATGTCCCAAATTATTTAAAAGGTTTACTTCCAAGGGGTTAAATTTAATTTGTAGAGATGAGATTCCTCAGATGGTGCCTGATCCCTGACAAATTCTGTATTAAATTTGAAAAGGAAGGAAACTGAGGTGTCCTATGTGCTCAGCCTTGTGTAAAGATCTTTCATGTGTATAATTTCACTAACTGCTTCAATAATCTTGCAAAGATCCTATTATCTCCATATTTACAGATGAGGGAACTATGGATCTGAGAGATGAAGTGAGTTGCTCCAGGTCACAGTTAGTGACAGAAGTGAGATCTGAACCCTGCATCAAGTTGTAGAGACTTCTCTCTGGTAGGCACACAGTACCTGTTCATTAGAGTACTGCTCAAATTTCAATTCACATACTTAGGAGATGTGTGATATAACTTTGGAAACTAGATTACACAATCCTAGGGAGGAAGATGGGCAAGAGAAGGAAAACTAACATTTACTGACTGTCTATCATGTGTCAGGTACTTCACATATCCTATTTCATGGATTCCTACCTTGTGGACTTGTCAGGATTAACAATCTCTATCCATTGATAAGAAAACTGGGGCTCAGAGAGATCAAGGTCACTTTGTCAATGTCACTGAGCTAGTAGAAAGTAGGATAGAACCAATATTTCCAGACTGTCTTGTTCCTTCTTTTGGGCCTTAACCTCATACCCTTATTCCTTCTTCAGTGAGAGAGGAGAGTATAATGAAAAAGAATGGGTGAATCTGGATTTGACTTCCACTACTCTACTACCTAGCTGTGTGGTTTTGGCAAATCACTTAACCTCTGTGAGCAAGTTTTCTCATCTGTAAAATGAAAATAATCCTGTATCCCTGTCAGTAAGGGTTAACATGAGGCTCAAACAAGATCTGAGGAAATATTTTACCGAGTGTGAAATAATGCAATATGTATTGCCTTATTATATGTAGGATCATCCATCTTTCCTACAGTAAGATGACAATACAATATTTTGAGCTTCTTTGCTTTATTAGAGATCTTTGAAATGATTAGGAAAGGATTTAAAATGCTTTTGAGAAAACTTTTGAAGTATTTGGGAGAATTCAGAAGCATGTGTTAAGTGGCCATGTTTTCTTCTGCATATCTTTCAAGAAAGCCAGACAAGATGATCTCTTGCAGGGAAGTGAATGGGAAAGGGTAAGATTATAAATTAAAGTGATAATCCAGGATCCCTACCAGATCTCTTGATCAGCAGCTCTTTTGTTGGAATCTTTACTACTCCAAGCAGATAATCTTTGAATGAGTGGATACTGGTTATATCACTGGCTGTAAAAAAAAAAAACAAAAGAACAGAAATCATTTGGCAATCTATTAACCAAAGCGCTTAGGTTTACAATAAAGATATCCATATAAGCCTCCATTTACACTCAGTGAATTTCAGTTTTGGAAGTCTTGCTCCAGTCAAAATTTGAATGCCCTCTCAATCATTTTAGTTAAACCATTAATCATATGTATATATGTATACATATACTTAAATCATTTTATTTTGAAAAATTTAGGCATTCAAAAAAGTCACAAGAATATTACAAAGACCTCCTATATACCCTTCACCTAGATTTGCCAACTAATATCCTGACACATCTGCTGTATCTCTCTCTACATTCTCTTGAAACCACTCAATATATATTCTATTTTTGCTACATCCTGAAGAAGTAAGTTTCAGAGAATATAACTCCTCATCCCTAAAGACCTCAGCACATATCTCCTAGGAAGGGCTGTACCATTCAAAACAGAGCCCTTTTAAATTCTGACTGTGAGTCATCTGGTGCTCACCTGACTTGGTATCTTCATGATAAACAGCAAAAGTAACTTCTGCAAACTCCAACAGCTCTGCCAGGAAACAAGCCTCTCCACTGCAGTGCTGAGTTACCAAGTTACATGAGAATTCACTGTGATGGGAAAACTCAGGGCAGAAGGAACAGGCCACAGGGCGGGTCTGACGCTGTTCTCCCTTAGGCAGGAAGGACAGATGAGTGGTGACAAAGGCATTGACCCCAACTGTGGTGCTAAACTGTAGAGCAGGTTCCTGTTCAGCCAAAGCCCTGTAGGGGAAAAGGGTGGGAATCAGAAGGAGGTGATATCAGAAATCAGCTTGACTGCCTAGAAGACATCACCATTTCCATGAGGCCATCCAGAACACTAACCAACTACATGTTTCCTACCTGGGCTTTTGGCAGTGCTGCCACAATGTGTTTTCTTAGTAATCTAGATATCACAGTGTATGTGTATGGGGGAGGCAACATTCATCTGCCCACTAGAGTGACACTATGAGGACACTCCACTGTACTTGGCCAAGCTTCCTGCCCTTCTTTCTTGAAACTGCAACACAGACCAGATGTGGGACTTATAACAAACGGCCTGCCATCCAATCTGATTCTCCCCAGGAGTCCCCAGAGAAACGGTTGAGTTTCTTATCTATTATTCAGTCTCTCTGAGATCTACTAAGTATCAAAATTCCAAGTCCTTTTCTGTCGATTAAACAGTAGTTAACACCATATGTTAGAATTCTGACCTGGGCTGGGTCTTACTCAGAACAGCCACTCCATATACACACGTTTTATGCCTCCACTGCCTTTGCTTATGTTCTTCTCTTTGACTGGAATAATTTTCAGCTTTTGGGCATTGTGGTAACTCCTACTCTTCTTTCACAATGTTGTGTCAATTTCTGGTGTACAGCATAATGCTTCAGTCATACATGAACATACGTATATTTGCTTTCATATTCTTTTTCACTATAAGTTACTACAAGATACTGAATATAGTTCCCTGTGCTATACAGTATGAATCTGTTGTTTATCTATTTTATATATATTAGTATCTGCAAATCTTGAACTCCCAACTTACTCCTTCTCACCCTCTTTCCCCACTGGTAACCATAAGTTTATTTTCTGTCATTCTAAGTGAAGTAGCCAGAAAAAGAAAGAAAAATACCATATGATATCACTTACATGTGGAATCTAAAAAGAAAGACAAAAACAAACTTATTTACAAAATAGAAACAGACTCAGATTAAGATATTTTGAAGGGTGTTGAATGCCAAGTTGAGCAAGGAGGTTGGACCTTATCCTGTGAACCAGTACCCTAAAGTGGAATGAGTACAACCCAGAGGGTCCACAGGGTAAACTATCTGGGATTATGAAGAAAATATTAAAACTTCTAGAATTGTTATCTCATGTATTAAAGTTTTACCACTCTATGATAAATTTTATAATGTATATATTAGTATAATAGTACATGAAAATGATTTATACATGAATAAGTATACACATATTTAGGAGGTGTGCCACTTTTTTATTAATAGGAATGTACAATTAAAGTTAGGAGACCACTGCTACTGACAATGAGATACCATCAAAAGTTTGAATATGTGAAAGGACATGATTAAAAAACTGCCCTGGTATCTCATAAACACTAAGATGTTCTCAGGCAATTATTGAAAAAGTGTATTTGGAGAATTTAGTGAGGAAAATTATTTATTAGACTGAACATTTTACCAGCTGCTTCAGTGTCTAATCTCACAGGACAATAATTCCATTAGTTATTCAGCGACCATGAAGTTAGAGGTAAACAATCTGACTCTAAGTTGTAACAAAATAAGAAGTTAAGAAGCCCTTGCTTCTTTCTTGAACTCATGTCCAAAGTGAGCCAGTCTGCCAAAGGATGGTGATCTAGTTCTCCTTCTCACTGGGCACCTGTAACCTGCTAGAACTGTGCTATGGGGTGGGGACAGAGAGGAGTTCAGGCAGAGTCTGCGTCTCAAGGAACTCACAGCCTCATGGAGGACAACTCATGTAAGCAAACAATTGAAACAGAGTGATATGTACTGCAACTAAGGTGCTAATAGACAAAGCACAAAGCACCATTTCTATCTATATGTAGGGAGATATAGAGGAAGATTGGAAAATCTCGAAAGAAAATAGAAGTTTGTTTAGTGGACAAAAGGAGGAAGAACATCCAAGTAGAGAGCAATATGAGCAAAGACCCTAAGGAGGCAAGAGAGGGCCATGCTGTTTATATATAGGGACAGTGTTCCAGGCAGAGATAACAGCAAGACAAATGCTCTGAGGAGGAAATGAGCTTGGTGCGTTCAGAAGCAATAAGAAAGCCAGTGGCTGGAGTGGAGTAATCAGAGCGCAACTAGCAGGAAGAGATGAGGTCATTACAGATAATGGGATCAGACCATGTGGGGTCTTATAGACATTTTAAGGACTCTGGCTTTTACTCTGAATGAGATGGAAAGGCACTGTTGGGTTTTAAGCAGATGTGTGTCAAGATCTGATTTAAGCTTTCATAAGATCACTGGCTTCTGTACTGAGAACAGACTAAAGGGGAATGAGCTAGAAAAACTGGGGGTGGTACTCAGAGACTGAACCTGAGATTATGGAGGAGCTGTAGTGATTGGTCCTGGCCTGGTTTGAGGGCATAGGGCATGACCGTGGGAATAAGTGGTTAAGCAGGGTAGAGGGTAAAATTGCTGGACAAGGTCATGGAACTAAGTTGTTAATAACAGTTAAATAGCAAAATTTGCAAGTGATTTATTTACTTATGTTCTTATATGCTTTCTTAAGAGAAAAAGAAAGAGTCGAGTTGTGGTTAATAAACTGGAAATTTACACAAGAAAGTTTCACATTATTTGATCATCAAACATCATGTGGACCCCAGTGGAAAAGGTTTGGTTTGAGAACTGCTTTTCTAAGGTGCACTTACTTGGCTGCTGCTTGCAGACCACAGGCTCTGATGATCTGGACTGAGATGGAAACAGCTTGGGCAGCAAGAACTCCCTCTGCTGTCCTTGGAGTACGCCTGTACCTTAGGCCCACATCCAGTAAACCTGAAGAATGAGGAGAAAATAAGAAGGTCAGTTGGAATAACCTCTGTTCTACCAAATCCCAAGTCCTGGTCAGGAAGGAAGGAAGAAGATAACCCTAATGAACAATAAGGGGCCTTGGCAGTGCAACAGTCTGTCTGTGGTCAGAATCACAATACATTATTGTATTTGAGGATTAATAAAGGCAGAACAGAAGTTATTATTTTCACTTTATAGCCAAGAAACTATAGCTCAGAGATTCCACAGCTTGCCAAGATGACAAAACTATCAGAGACAGAAGTTAATCCCTGATTTTTTAAACTCCCAGTTATTTTTATAGAATTGAGATGAAGTCTTATCTAACCTTTCTTCTTTTTAAAACTTTGAAAAGTTCTTACGATTATATATTATTATCTCCTGCTACGACCACCACTTGAAATACCTTCACATGCCATCTTTTTATAAAAACTCTCCTATTATATTTCAGGAAAGCTTTCCCCCAGCCCAGGAAAAGCTTTAAGGAACAAGAGAACAAGCTGATCAGTGAAGGTCAGGAGGAACTACTCAATTTTAAAGACAGTAAGATAAAGCCTGTTGTTTGGGCATACACTCTCTAGCAAGTACCAACAGCAACTTGATTTAGGAGGCTAATTCTAGTTACTGATGATGTATTTAGAGGATAGGTTATCTTGCTGGAACTATTAGGATATGATCCAAAAGTCCAAATTCTAATGAATCCCTTTCAACTTTAAATCCTAACTTCCTCCTCCCTTATAATGAATTTCCCAGTTCATGCTGAGTACATTCTACCAATCCTACATTATGCTGCCTTGGAATAATAATTTCCTGAGTATACCTATATAATACTGGGATTTATACCACAAGGGCTTATCAAATGCTTGTGGAAGTTAAAGTGAAATTAATTTACAACATTAATATAGAAAGTCTATAGAACTATGAATTCTCTAAAACTATATGAAAAATTTGCACTGTATATTTTATAGTCATTTTCTAAGAGAAAGTGTCTCACAGTTTTTATCAGATTCCTAAAAGGGTAAGTACTACAAAATGTGAAGAATCATTAATTTAGAGAGAAAAGGGATATTTACATCTATTGACTCTGAAAGGGAAAGATGCACTGATCTTTAGTTACCTGATGATTGGTTCCTCTGATCTTTCCCACTCTCGGGCCTGGGGGTTAAAGGGAGAGTAAAGGTCTGTATTTCCACATCATTACGGTGCTGCATGGTAACAATGGCACAGAGTCTCGATAATGGCAAGGTTCCTTTGGCGACCATCTGTTCTCTCACATTAGGATAATAGTACCTGTAAGCCACAAAAGCAAAAGCTATCAGCTGGAAGAATTAGGCAGATGAATGATTTATTCTGTCCTAAGGATCAGCTTTCAGTATCTAGTTTTCTTTGGAGCCTGATTGTTCTGTATTTGTGGTATACAGCTAAGGTCATGTCTGGCTAGATTTACTGTTCATTATGTTCTGTATTTGTGGTATACAGCTATGGTCATGTCTGGTTAGATTTACTATTATGGGAACTCATAAATTATACTGTGTTCAGTGTCGAGCCCAGCTTCCCACAGGCTTTCTGTTTGATGAGTCTGCATCTGGCTTGATCCTTTGGGCATAGCCACTCCTAAAAGCAACCATCCTGCAGCACAAGTGGTTCTAAGTGGAACAGTCCCAACTTCTTCTATGGCTTTAGGCCAAACCCCCAATTTTGGAGGGGTGATAAGGATCTGTTAGTATCTACTCTATTTCCTCCTCAAGTCAAAATATTCCATTCCCACATTACAAGGTTGTAAATCAAACCTAACGTTCACCTGACTGCATTTAGGAAAACTTTCCGGCAAGTAGACGGTACTCTTCTCAATTCTGAGCCCTTATGGTATAAATCCCAGTATTATATAGGTATACTCTGATGCTATTCCCTCTCCTTTTATACTTATGTTCTCTTAGTCATTTTAGTTGGTTTCTTGGAGGTAGTGATGCAAAGGGGGAGGTTAAACATCTGTATTCATGCCATTATCTTCCCTGGAAATCTGCCGAAGTCTGTGACATAAGTGGATTTATATTTTACAAAGGCTCCTCTTCCAGTGGTGGGAAGAACAGATTGCAAGAAATGAGTCTAGAAGTGGGGAGACCAGTTAGGAGGCTGTTCCAGTAACTTAGGCATGATATGATCAGGGTCTGAACTATATAAGGCAGGAAAAGGAGCAGAAAAAAAGTGACTGATATGTTTGAGTGACAGTAAGAGATGAAACTAAAACTTTCCTTCCAAATGTAAGTAGTGGTTAGAAGTATAAGATACAACTAATCCCAAGAGCCTAACAGTTTAACAGATTTCAGTAAAATCTGGGCAAGCGTCACTATCAAACCCAAATAATATTAAACAGGGCAGAAGGGGCCTCTTAGCTTCCTTACGATTCAGTCTGGGTTAATTAAGGTAAGGGTTGCTCAGTGATTGTGCCCTTTCTTCCTAGGCACAGGAATGGGTTCTCCACACTACCTGCACCAGATTTCAAACTGGACTCCACCTCCAGGCACAAGCCCACGTGAAGAGAAGGCACTGAGTAGGAGCCTTTGCACTGGAACTTCAGTTGGCAACAGAAGAGAGTGATGGTGCTCACTATTAAAGACGGGATCTGGAACACAGAGTGTGGTTGCAGATCTGAAAGGCTTCAGAGTGATTCCTATGGAAAAGAAAAGCAGTTCAGAATAATCCAACACATCATTTAGTGTTTTATATGTAGTAAGACAATATGTTAATACCCAGTATTATTCAATTTTATCATCATAATACTCCTGTTAAAGAAACAAAGCAGGTATTACTACTTTTGCACAGATGAGAATATGGACACCTTGAGATTACATGGTGAACCCAAAGCTAGTAAGCGACGGACCTGAAACCAGAATCTGTATCTTCTGACTGCATTATTCCTACCAAGGTCCATTTCCCTAGCAGCTATAGTCCCCTAAGGTGCTATGATAATACAGAGGAAAGAGATCCCTTTGTGAAGGGATCCCGATGTGTGAGAGTTCCAACTTCTTCACTTCCTTATCAGCACTTGTTAATCTGTTTTTTTAAAATATTATAGCCAACTCAGTGAGTATGAAGTGGTATCTTGTGGTGGTTTTGATCTTCATCCCCCAAAGAATGATGTTAAGTATCTTTTCATGTGCAAAGATCTTTTGTATATCTTTAGAGAAATGTCTATTTCGATCCTTTGCCCATTTTTTAATTGGGTTGTCAAATTTTTATCATTGGTTTGTAAGAGTTCTTTATATATTCTGGATACAAGTCCTTTATTTGAACTTTAAAACCAATACTGGCAGCACTTTCACTGTTATTCATAGACATGCTCAGAATGGCAAAAATTTGAGTCATCCAACCTGCTCACTCACAGCTGAGACTAAACAAACAGGGAGACCCACTGCCTTCTTGTTTTAGCTCTCAGAGATAAGCAGAAGACAGAGCTGGTAAGGCGCAGTGCAATGAAGTGCAGAAGCTCTGGTTCGGGGGCCAGCGGGACAGGGTTTGAATGCCAACCTTGGCACGTGTTACTGGGGCAGCCTCAGTCACTGACACTCTGAACCTCGTTCTCTCTTCTGTAAAATAAAGCAAATAGAATCTACCAGGATAAGCCGTTTTAGGATTTAAGATTATGATCTATGTGCAATATGGTATGTACACGTATTCCCCAGGAGTAATGGTTCAAAACCCTCTAACTCATGCTCTTTATAACTTTGTAGAATGTAACTACTGTGTATAAAACTGTATGTTTACAGAGGATAAGAGTGAGTAGGTCTGTAAATGATATAAAATGAGACAAAATGTAAATAATTGCTGGATCTAGGTAAAGGGCATACAGAAGTTCTTTGTACGATTTTTGCTTATTTTTCCATAAATTTGAAATCAAATCAAAATAAAATGCCACAAAAAACAATTTAAGAAAAATAAAAACTCAGACTAGCTCCTGTACTGCCCAGGTAAGAGTAGAAACATTGAGGAACACAAAACTCACTCAGGAAAAAAATATTCCTAAGTATCTTCAGTAAAAGAGCCACGTAAGAATGAGAAGGCCCAATCTCCCAAACCTACCATTTTCAAGGAATTCAGGTCCTTTCAGCACATTGGATTGCGAGTCTTGAACTGGAAAGTAGTATTGGACATAACAATCTGCTTCTCCCCAGACTGTTGCTTGAAGAGGGGTGAGCCCTTTAACTTTGTCTACATGGAGCTCAAAGTGGTGCTCCATCAATCCATTTCCTTGGTCCCCTGCCTATTAAATGAAAGAGACATTGGTGAGCTTTAAAGAGTAACTTGTTTAGAATATTTCTGCTTCTCTTTGAAGTCTGAGAACAGATGAAGAAATAAGCACAACTAATTAGCTGATACTAAAACAGGTACTTAATCTTCATTGTATATAAATCTCACAACTGATCACTGTAATCAGATCAGGCAGGATTTAATCCAGACTGTGAGACTGGGTCAATATCAGGATCCAGAAATGTAATCTAGTATGTTCATGGAGGAAGGAGAAAAAATGACTATCTCAATAAAGGCTAAAAAGGCATTTATTAAAATTTAACACCTGCTCTTGATTCTTAGTACACCAAGAAGGCTATTTCCTTCATAGGAAAAAGAATACATATTTGAAGCAAACAGGGATCAATTTACTTATTATTTTTAATGAAGTTGGGAATATACTGAGACAGTTTGTTAATGATAAGGACTACTTGGGGAAGGAGTGAATATACTGTTACTGAATGTATTTCTACTAATAACAATTAATAACGTATTTATTACTTACTGTGAACCAGGCACTGTACTAAGCCCTTCGCTTACATTAGCTAATTTGACATGCACAGCTAACAACAGTGGAACTGGGGTTTGACTGGGTAGTATGACTCCAGAGCCAATATTCTTGACCTCTATTTCAGACACTAGACAACTGATTATTGCAAATATTCAAAGGGGAATTCAGGATTCAGATAAGGATCAGACTGCATGATTTACACGCTTTAGTATTCTAACTACGAATGCAAAAAATTTGGAACAAAGATTGCCTTGAAGTCGAAAAGCGTATGTCAGTGTATCTGCTCAAAAACCTTTCTTAGGGAAACAGAAAACTTGCAGTTTGATTCCCCAGAAAAGAAAAATATGGGGGGAAAAAAAACTTCTCAGAATTACAGCAGCTGTTTAATTTGGCCATACAGTATTTCACACAGTAATTTAATAATTCAGTTCTGCAGGCACTGAACTAGATGGACACTGAATGTAGAAGGAAAAACAACTGTATTTGCAGATATCTAACCTCTTAAGGATTTCTTTTGTGCTCTTAGTATTATTTTCTAGCTTTCAGTATGAATAAAAGATCTAAGTCTACACTGTGAAGTGAGGGCCATATAACACCTACATAAGACTTTGGAATATTATGGATCATTTTTATTTGTGCTTTTATGTCATTTTAATTTTTTTGTGGGGGGAGGTAATTAGGCTTGCTTGCTTGCTTATTTGTTTGTTTGTTTGTCTGTTTAAATGGAGGTACTGGGAGTTGAACTCACGCTCTCCTGCATGCTAAGCATGTGATCTCTACCACTTGAGCTATACCCTCTCCCTCTGTCATTTTTATTTTATTTTATTTTATTTATTTTTTTTGAAATGGATCCGTTCTTTAATTAGGTTCTATGTAGTAAGTTTAGAACACCAATTTGTGAGGATAAATTCCATTTGTGAGAGCAAACACAGAGCGGAGGTAGCCCTGGAGGTGAGGGACAGCTTTGATTCTTCGCAGAATTTGTGAGTCCACAGCTTTCTGATCAGCCTTGCGCTGCTCTGTAATCTCGTATTTCTCTTTCTCTGTGTCGAAGATCTCGCCTTCCTGGTGTCTCGGCTTACGCAGCTTCTTCATTTTGAAGTAAGTATCAGTGAGATGTTCTGGGATTTTTACACCACTGATGTCAATTTTGGTGGAGGTGGCAATAACAAATTTCTGGTGTGTTCTACGCAGAGGAACTTGATTGAGGGACAGAGGTCCAGTCACAAGAAGCAAACCACTGCTCAGCTGCTTCAGGAAAATGACCCTCTTGCCTCTGTGACGCCCAGTGAGGATGATGAGAATGTTCCCCGGAGTGATGCTGGCGCGCAGTTTCCTCACGTGCTTACTGAAGGGTTTCTTGCAATGGCTCAACAGCTTTCGAGGCACATCTTCAGTAGGATAATATCTAGGCATTTTGCGAAGCTTGACCACTCGGGTACCGCCGTTCTTGTCACCACCAACTGGTTTTGTGACAGTAGCAAGAACCCTCACCTTCTTTTTCTTTTCAACCTTGGATTTAGCTGCTGAATACTTCCTCTTGTACAAGGCCTTTCTGGAATACATAGCCGATCGGGAATATTGGCCAATTCCTCTGACCAGGACAGGGTTGTGGCTGCAATGGGGCTTCCACTTCTTAACCTTCTTAGCCTTTTTAACCTTGCCGCCAGCATCAGCCTTCTTGGCTTCAGGTTTTTTCTCCTTGGTGTCTGGCTTCTCCGTTTTTTCACCCGCCATCTTGCAAGATGGGAAAGAGAACTAAGGCCTCCCTCTGTCATTCTTAAATTAAAAAACAAAACAAAAAAACTCCCACCATTGTCTGTTGATAGACACTAACATATACCAGAAAGAACAAAGCTGAGAGTTCCTAATAAACAATAACCTACCAATAGACATTTTCCTAATAGTTCTTTCTCAGCTAGACACATTAAATTTGTCATTCAGATTCAGATTAAAAAACAAAACATACTTAATGATATGGAGACTGAGACTTGGCTACACTAGTAAAGAAATCAAATGAAAGATACAGGAGGACATGATATAGTGGACTCAGTGTCAGAAGACCTGTGTCTGAACACCAATTCTCCCACTTGTGATCCTGGACAAGTAATATAACCTCTTCGATTCTCTGTTTTATCATCTAAAAAAGAGAATGACAACGACGCACTTCATGTAGTTATTAGGGAAATATAATAAAGAACGTCAGTGTGCTTCCTCACTTGTACAGCACTGTACAAACTGCTTTTAAGTTACTAGTAGAAAAGCAAGGAACTTCACTTTAACTTTCCAAAATCGATTTGATCAAGAGTAAGATTTTGCTGGCTTACATTTGGGTCACTCTCCCACTCCTACCCCCAATTTTTTCCCCAAGACTATTTTCTTTTTGAGACTCTTTTTAGGGGGAATGGTTTTATGCTCGTCCCAATTTTTTTAAAAGGCAATTAAGTCAGTAAATTAGTGGATTAAGATCTGGTTATCCAATTACATTTTCGTATAAATTCAAGAACCTCAGAAGGACACAGATAGCCATTTAAACCGTGAAAGAAAAATACTAATGATTTCTTTGATCTACAGCAAGCACTGGAGTGCAAGTATATTCTTTTGTTGAGCCTTTCACTACTGAAATAAGAATTTGGGGCAATGATTTCACCAAAATGTGCAAGATAAAATGAGATTATGATGCTTGAAATTTGCTAAGACAGTAGATCTTAAGTGTTCTCACCAAACATACACAAAAGGTAAGTAGGTGAAATGATGGATATGTTAGCTTGATTGTGGTAATCATTTCACAACATACACATTTATCAAAATATCACATTGTATGTCTTAAAATAAGATTATGCTTTTTGTAAACAATCAACTGTTTAGTCACTACCATAGCAACAGATGCTACAGATGGCTGGTTCAGGAAATATGCTGGCCTGGAGTTGAAGGGAGGAAGTGTTCCTTCTTCATTCTTTAATCTCTGTAGTGCTATTATCTGATCTGAAGAACCCATAGCTAAGAAGACTCGAAGTCTCCCATTTTGGTGTCCTGAGAATACATCAATCACAGGCATGTAGCTGTCGACAGCAACAACTGGGTACTGAGCATCAAGCAGCAGGCGAGAAATCTTAGGATCTCTAAAGAGAGAGAAATTGTGAATGAGAAAATAACAATCATCAATCATGTCACAGAGTTCCTTCATTTCTTTCTTGGGTCATTTTCTCTGTCTGTTAAAAATGGATCTACAACTAGAAAAGTAAAAAAAAAAAAAAAAATTCTATCTATAGTCCAGCAAATAAAAATGACCAGGCAGAAAAGTTCCAAATGTAGCAATTTGAAGGCAGGGAGTCTAACTTATCTTTGTATCATCATGGCCCAAGCCCAGTGTCTGGGATCGAGCACTATCTCAGCAGAGGTTTGCTGAATTGCATTATTTTACAGGTAGGCAGTCTGGTCAACTAGAAAAAGTATGGATTTTGGAGATTAGCAGAACATTTGGATAATATTACCAATAATATCTGCCATTTACTGAGTGCTTACTTTGTGGTAAGCACCTGATAAAAGTTTCTATAGTCCTTCTAACACTGCAAAGGTTGCTATTATCCACTCTTAACAGATGAGAAAAAGTCCAAATGCTCTTCATTATACCATTCTGAATCTTAGATTGGTCTTACTTGCTGTATGACTCTAAATAATCAATGTAACTTTTTACATTTGTTTCCTCATCTGTAAAATGTAGTTAATAAAACTTCCATCAAAGGGCTGTTGTTAGGACTAAAATGAGATAACAAATATAAAATACCCACATGATAAGAGCTTAGTAATTGGTAGCTACTATTGTTTTACGCTCTCTCAGCAAAGAATGTCTCTAATGAAATGAGAAGGGACCAGACCAATATCATAACAAAAAAATGGAAAAAGCCAAATACCTAGAGCTGACAATGGTATTCATGCATCCAGCAGTACTCCTTAGCCTGACCTGGCTTTCCAGTGTTACCATCATGTAAGTATTTAACTGTTCACCAAAGGCTTACCCATTTATTTTCTCACTGAATCCTCACAATTGCTTCAAGAGGGAGAAAGGGGATCTATTATCACCCTCATTTTACAGATGATGAAAAGAAAGCCAGAGAGGCTGCCATCTCCAAGTCAGATGACAAGTTTCCTCATTTATAAAATGAGAATGACAATACCTCCAGGAATGATAGAAAGGCTCACATGGGAAAGTGCCCACAAAGGTGCTCTTTTCTAAGATTTGAAATACAGCATTTAAAACACAGAACCAAGAGAAGGCTGTTAGGAAAGAGATCAGTGCTAAAATAACTAAAAATCAGTACTCTGAATCACAACAAAAAATGAACAGTCTATACTGAGGAAAGAAATAGCCTTCAGATAAATCAATACCTCATCTAGGTTTGGCACAGTGATAAGTAAGGTATAGCAATCAGATCTGAAGGCCTGAAAGACAACACTCAGTATAGAAATCTTGCAAGTAGTTGATGTGAACAATACCAAAGTTTTGTGATAGAGATAAACCATCAGTTTTGCGAGGTAAACCACTAGTTTTGTGAGGTGATAGCCTTTGACAGTTGAGTTTCTTGGTGAGAAGAGTGGGTTGCAGACCCAGACTCTCTGGGTTCTAACCCTGATCTACTACTTTACGATATAAACGACAAGTTATACAACTTCTCTGGGCCTCTGTTAACTCATCTATAAAATAGGGAAAATAAAAGTTACCTGCCTCAGAGAATTGTAATGAGGATTAAGTGACTTGATATATGTAAGGTTCTTAGCAGAAGGCCTGAAACGTGGAAAGCAGTATCTGTAAGAATGCTAAAACACAGGAGAAAGAGTAGTAACTGTGGTGAAATTGAGGAAAGTTCCTCCAAGGAATTACTGGACTGGTCATGTTTGCAAACCAAAAATATTCCTCTTCAGTTCTCACAAAGTTAAAAGATGTAGAATAGAGTACTCCAAGGGGTCCTACTTACTTGAATGACATGTAAAACTGATGAAGAGGGAGTTTCACCAGCCCTAGCAGCTTGTCCTGTCCTGGGCTCCGCACCTTGTTCCATGTTTCAATTACCATCACATTGTTCTTAAGCCTTTCCAGGTATTTGGAAGACAGAGAGACAGGAATCACCTGGGGAGGGGAATAACCAAAAACAAAAAACAAAAAACAAAAAACAAAACAAAAACCCATACCTCAGACAAAGTATTAATTTATACTTTTATTCAACAAACACTTACTAAAAGTCTATTGTGTGCCATGCACAGTGCTAGGAGCCCATGACATCAAAATAAAACCCACTCTGTATCTTCAGTCTGAAGCCATAGTCTTATGTTAGAGACCAACCAATACAAAATGGTATGAATTCTCTGATGACAAAGCTCATATATATAGGGCTTCAGGGACGCAGAGAAAGTTGTCAGACATGTCAATCATGGTGTTTGCCAAGTTCATCCGATCCTTAACAAGGCAAAATGACTCATTTGTAAACCCATGCTGAGAGACAGATGTTTTTGAAAAAAAGATGGCTACTGACTAGACAAGGGTTGAGCACCTAATCATAGGGCAGCCAATCCACTGGTTGGGTGGTATGGCCTAGTGCAAAAATTTCTGCCCAAGTGGTGTCATGGTAAATAGCAAGGCCAATTATTCATCTAGATTTTCAGTGTAAATTACTCCAGAGAAAAGTCACAAAGAGAACTAGAAATCTGGAGTCAAGAGCAGGTCAGTCAAATTGATGGTGGAATCAAGGGCCCACCAATTTGAAAGAACCCAAGCTGTAGTACAACAGCAGAGGATGAATGAATGAAGAAACTTAAAGAAAACACGAGAGACAAAAAGGGTGAAACCAGAAATGATATTAGGCATGATGAGAGGAAGACACCAGAAGAGCAGCGAATGGGAACAGAGCTACTTTTGCATCCATATAAGAAAGTCCAATTACATAAGCATCCTGGGCACACTTCTGTTCCCTGAAACCAAAAAATTTAAGCACAGCAACCTAACTTACAAACAGGGAGATTTCATTCAGAGAGAGCTTTTGGGAAAGAGTAGACCTAAACTAAAGGATAAGCAGGAATTACCTAGTACAAAAAGCTCTGTCAAATAGGAGTTGTTAAGGCTGAGAGGAAATTCAAAGCAGAAGGAACAGTGCAGAGAAAGACACGAGGTTGGAAAAGAGAATATTCAGGAAAATGCAAGTAGCTGAGCATAACTGGACTATCTGGTGTGAAAAGAAGAGTCACTGAAGTCGAGACTAGAGAAGTACAAACAGTTCTTAAAGGGTCTTGTAGTCCAAACTAGGAATTTGGACTTTATTCTGAAGGCTATGAGTTTCAAGCAGGGAGCAAAACATTCAGGTTAGTGTTTTAGAAAGATCATTCCTGTTGGTTCACAGAGGAAGGAATGGACAGGGAGAGACCAGAAACAGGTAGGCCAGCCTGAAGGCTATCTGAAATGAGAGTGAGGTCCTGAATGGAAGAAGTGGAAATGAAATGGCGGTAAGATGATATAATCTGGAGATAAAGTTTGCAGAATCTACTGAACTTGGTGAATCATTATGTAAGACTCAAGGACAACTTTTAGGTTCTGCTTGAGTTTCTGAGTGAATTATGGTATGAATTATGGCAGACAGGAGGAAGAGGGGCAAATTTGGAAGGAATAATAAATTCAGATTTGGACACATTTGACTTCCTTCTTCCATTTACACATTTTTACTGACTATCTGCAATATGCCAGCTGACGTATTAGGTGCCACATAGAAAGTACTTCTGAGATATTTGGGTGGTGATGACCAGCAGGGAGTTAGTCATAGAGATCTGAAACTAGAGGGAAATGCCTGTCCTACACAGAAGTGTGGATTTGAAAATCATCTTCATACAAATGAAGCTATGGGAGTAGATGTTGCAACCATTGAGAAAAAGAGGGTTAGTTTGGAAGAATGCCAAGGAGAGTAATGGAAAGGAACACTAATAATTAAAAGTAAGAGAAAGGGAGAAGTGTTGGGGTCACAACTCTTTTCCTAGTTTTCCTATTGGCCTGATGACTGAAAAGGAACAGCTGTTGAATCAGGAAAAAATAAGAGGATAGATTTACAAAAATCAAGAAAGGAAACAACTTACACACTAGCATCAAATTCCACTGAGACATCAAGTAAGGTGAGTATTGAAATAAATGCAGAAATAAATGAGATTGAAGAAAAATAAGTAAAAAAATAAGAGACTGGAGAAACAGAAAAGAAAGTGGGAAGTTTAACTGATCAAAGTCCTAGAAGCAGCAGAAAGGAATAGAACTCAGAATTCAGGCAAAAGTAATAGTGGGAAACCATACAACTGAGACAGAACAGAAGGAAATAAAGACACAAAAAGTTCTTAAATGTTCACAATGTCTCTTCCTGTTCCTATCCAATAGTGGGACTGGATCTACAAACCAGATAATTATAAAAGTCTCTCCCCAGTCTAAAAAACATTTTAGATTTTACAATGGATTTATGATTTGGGAAACATATTTTTATTGCTTTCCCCCACCACTGCCCCCCTCATCCCTAATGGATATGGAATGTTAAGACATATACAAAGTTACCTGAGAAAAGTTAAAGACTGGTTTTGTTGTGCCCCATGCGATGACAGATCTGATGACCTCCTCTGTGCTGAAGAGTTTGCAATTTAAATAAACATTGCATGGTGGTTGTTTCTCAGATTCTCCAGTAATGAAATCTTTCCCATCTGGCACCATCAACAGCACATGCAACAGCAATGCATTCTCTCTTGGTGACCCATTTATCTGATTTACCAAAACACGAGAGGCTGGCACAGTCTTGGAGATTGAAGGATTTGGTGCTACAGGGCTTGGTGACTTTGGGGTGGGGAGCACCAAATTCTGCACTTTCTTTATCATTTCTTCTTGAATTTGATCTAGGTTCTGTGGATTTTTGGTACAGGTAACATGTTGGCTAGGTTCTGGCAGTGTCTTATCTGGACTTGTAAGAGCACAAAGTGGGGTATGTTGGGTACTGCTATTTAACTTCGTACTGACACCAGCGAAGTCCTTGTTATCTATAACAAGCTCCACAGTTACCTACAGAACATAAAAGGAAGAGAGTTAGTAGGAATATCTTCTAGAATCGGAATCAGAATTTTGGAGCTAGAAGCAGTATGAGATTGTTAGGAAATAAATTAACTCACCCTCAAATACCATAATAGTAAGAACACTAATAGACTGCATATACATTACCTTACCAGGATTAAGAAAAGCTAGGCAGATGACTTATCAATATACAAGTTGAGCCTAGAACATCATCTTGTGCCAGAAAATAAGGAAGTGCTCAGAAAAGGATGGTGACATATTGAAAGGATACACAATCCAGTTGAAGGGGCTTTTACTGGACAAATCTGGAACAATTTGAGTATCAAAATGTATAATGATAGTAATGGATTATAACCTTTTGAAAAATGTGAGAATCCATGAGTCCATACCAATATAAATAAATACGGGAGAAGGGACAACTCTTCTGTATCATAGAATGCCAAGTAATAAATGCGCAGGGAATGGTGGAGTTAATGGTGAAGTTAGAAAACCATATTCTTTTAATCATAGTGATAAGTGATTCAGATAAACTCCAATGGAGGACATTCTACAGAGTCCAGACCAGTTGGTCTTACTTTTCAAAAACGATCAAAGTACTGAAAAGACAAAGAAGGGCTGAAGAACTGTTCCAGACTAAAGGGGATTAGAGAGATATGACATTTAAATGCAATGGATCATCTTGGACTGAAAAACTAAACTGCTACAAAGAGAAATATTAGCACAAGTGGTAAAATTTGAATATAGACTATAGATAGGATATAGTAATGCTGTTAAACTGATTTTTGAAACTGTACAGTATTATGTATGATATTGCTTTTGTTTTTAGGAAATACAAGAATTTAGGAGGAAAAGGCATAATGTCTGTAATACAGTCTCAAATAGTTCAGAAAAAAATTATGGGTGTATGTGTATACAAAGAAAGAGAGGAGAGGGAGACAGAAAAAAAGAGGGAGAAAAAGAGAAGAAGCAGATAATTAGAAGGCAAAAACAACAAATGTTAATAATTGCTGAGACCAGGTAAAGAAAATGTGAGTTTTTTCTTACTATTTTTGTAATTTTTCTCTAAGTTTGAAGTTATGTTTAAAAGTTTAAAATGTTACAAAGTTAAAAAGGATGCAGGGTAAATGATGAAGAATCAAAGTGGTCACTATTATGAGACTGAATTACTAGAGATAAAGGGCACTTGCTGTTCCTTTCATTTAAAACCCACAGCAAAGTTCTTTTCTTCTATTGAAAATAGACAGCAATCTATCTAGGCAGTACTCTTCTCAACAGAACCAGGATAGAAAAAAAATTCTAGCCCATCAGTTCTATTTATTACCTCTTTCTGATTATAACTCTTGCAGTCCAGAATGAACTAGGAAAGCAAAAAAGTAAAACTTTGGTAGTGGAAGAGTAACGTGATCTTATTAATATTTTGCAATGATAAGCAAGTCTTTAAAATTAAGTGATGTCTATTACTAAGAAGGCCAGGAAGAGGGCAGAGAGGGCTTTCAAGAAGAGGAAGCAGTATGAAAATCAAGAACAAAAGCATGGACGTAAAAACCAGCACAATACCCTAGGAATTCTTTACATAATTTGATATGGTTCCTGGTAGGGAAGCTGCAAGAGAGAAGGCTGCAGTGGTAGGTTGGGGCCATACAGTGGGACCAATTTTACCCTTTGGGTGATGAGGAGCTATGAAATGTTTTAGGTATAGTTGTGATAATTTTAAAAGCTTGTGAGGACAACAGGACAAAGCTGTCCTGTTCAGATTCTTTTACCTAATGGGAATGTAAATTGGTGCAGTCACTGTGGAAAACAGTATGGTGGTTTCTCAGAAAACTAAGAATAGAACTACTATATGACCCAGCAATTCCACTCGTGGGTATACATCTGAAAGAAACAAAAACACTAATTCGAAAAGATATACAAACTCCAGTGTTCATAGCAGTATTATTTATAATTGCCAAGATATGGAATCAACCTAAATGTCCATCAACAGATGAATGGATAAAGAAGATATGGTGTATACACACACACACACACACACACACACACACACACACAAATACTACTCAGCCATAAAAAAGAATAAAAAATTTTGCCATCTGCAACAACATGGATGGACTTGGAGGGTATTATGTTAAGTGAATAAGTTAGATGGAGAAAGACAAATACTGTATGATATCACCCATATGTGGAATCTAGAAAAATACAACAAGCTAGTGAATATAACAAAGAAGAAACAGACTCACAGACAGAACAAATCAGTGGTTACCCACTGGGAGAAGGAAGAGGGGAGGGGCAATACAGAGGTAGCAGATTAAGAGGTACAAACTATTATGTATAAAACAACAAGGATATATTGTACAGCACAGGGAATACAGCCAATATTTTATAACAACTATAAATGGAATATAACCTTTAAAAATTGTGAATCACTATTTTGCACATTGGTAACATATAATATTGTACACCAACTATAATTCAATTAAAAATGATTAGGGCAAGCTCTAAAAAAACAACCAAAACTTCCACTTAAGAAATTGATAGTTCTGAATAAAAGGAAAGAATCCTCTCTCCAATGCATTACACATCAGAACTCATTCCACCAAGTCCAAACCCAGTCACTTCCTTTCTTGTTCACTGCCACTACTCTAGTCTAAATTATCAATCATCTCTTTTCTGGACGTATGCAACAGATTCCATATTTTCCCTCTTGCACTCAACAATCTATTCTCCACACAGTAATCTTTTAAAATGTAAATCAGATGTTACTCCCATGCTTCACTGTCCTTTCCTGGCTGAGGATAAAAGGTAAACCCTTTACTCTGACCTACAATGCTCTGAACGATATGGCTCCCACCTGCCTGTCCAGTCTTAGTTTCTATCACTCTCCCTTTTGGCTCACTGTCCTGGGCAACATTCTGTCCCTTGACAAAGCCAAGCCCATTCTCACTTTAGGACCTTTGCATGTGCTATTCTCTTCTCTGGAATGAACTTCCCTGTGCTTTTTACTTGGTGGCCTCTTCCTCTCATTCTTCAATCTCACCTCCTTAGCGAGAACTTCCCATCTCCTACTTCCTCTCAGGTACTCACTATCGCATCATACCATTTAGTTCCTTCCCAGCACTTTTGTTGCCCTATTTTAACATAAGCCTAAGACCCTGATTTTCTTATTCACTGCTGTATTTTCAGGGCCAGCCAGTAACACATGCTCCAAAAATACTTGACTACCTGAATGTATATGTACATACCCTGAGGGGGCCAAGTGGAGTCTGGCCATTTTCCTGTTGCACTGGAAGCTGGTCACTGAAAGAAAGCAGCTCAGACTGAATGACAGCTCTCAAAGGCAGTGATGCAGAGCCAATGACTTCTGGCTGAGAGGAGAAGGGAAGAAAAAGTTTAAGGTAAATTAAAGAGGAGACACAGGGTTACCGGGGTGGGGGGCGGGGTAGAGGGTGGGAAGGGACAGACTGGGGTTTCAAAATTGTAGAATAGATAAACAAGATTACACTGTATAGCACAGGGAAATATACACAAAATGTTATGATAAATCACAGAGAAAAAAATGTGACAATGAGTGTGTATATGTCCATGAATGACTGAAAAATTGTGCTGAACACTGGAATTTGACACAACACTGTAAAATGATTATGAATCAATAAAAAATGTTAAAAAAAAAAAGAGGAGACACAGGGAACTTTAACTGAAGTGACAACATATGATGACTTATTAAGGAACCCATGCTTTATGAAGTCAATAGCTTAATTATTTGGCTTAGGCAACTCTACGCTGGGAAACCCATATTATGCCACGTTTTGGTCCCCATTTTGGGTTTCACCACTTCTCCCTGGAAGATCAGAGAGGGTTTCATGAGTCATAAAGAAGTCAGAAGATTACCTTTTTCTATTTTTAAGAGTTCTTTATGAAGAATGTTCAACTACTCTTAAAAATAAAAAGTAAAATAAAGGTGATGCAAATTTTTACCATTAAAGCTAGGAAAATTACAAAACAATATACCTGATGCTATCAAGGTTATGGAGAAACTGAGGCTGTCATATGCCTGAAGCTCAGAATATAAACTGTTAATAACTTTTGGACAGCAAATTTAGCAATAAGTATAAAAAGCTTTTAATATTCATATTCTTTAGCTCAGTAATCTCACTTCTGGGAATTCATACTAAAATAATAAACAATACATAAGAAGCTCATACACAAATGTATATATTTTAAAATTTAACTATGAGAAATAACTAGGTATTCAATAATCAGGAATTATTAACTTAATTACAGCACATTCCTAGAATGGAATAATATGTAGCCATTAAAATGATGTTTACTAAAAGTGTGAAATAATATTAGTAATACTTGTTATGTTTATTAAAAATAGGGTATTAAATTATACACAGTAGACCTTCACCTATTTATAAAATTATGTGGAAAAGATTAAATATATTTTTGAAAAATGAATAAAAATCCTCAAGACAAATTTTTAAAAAGCAGGCTAAAAATTACATATAAAATTATCCTAATACAGAGATTTACATACATAAATGTATTCATTTGAAAAATATAAAAGAGATTCACATAAATATTAACAGTTATTTCTTGGTGACAAGATTATAAAAATAATTTTCTATAAAGATACATATAATTCCTTTATAATTAGAAAAAAGCCATTAACTACATAATTCAGTGTAAATATACTGAAATGCTTATAGAGGTTGTCTTAAAGTTGTGGAACTATGTGTTTCTCTTTGTCTCCCTCTTTTGCTGTATTTTCCAAAAAGAATTGTATAATTTATATCCTGAAAATACAAACAAAAAGAAAACAAGACCATTCCTCATGCTATCCATACAAAAGGGGAGGTCAAAGATTATAAAAGCTAATCTCTGTTGAAGTAAAACCTGCTCATGACATAGTTTATTGATTTCTGTTGTACCAGTTACAAGCAGATTTTATAATCTTGGAATCAGCTGATAAAACTGCTATCCACATTATATTTGAACATGGGTTGGGTACCTTATGTATTCGATCTGAAAAAAAGAAAGTAGACCCTCAAATTAAGGCCAATATCCTGTATCAAAATATCCAACAGTCAACTCTTCAGAGCAGGGAGCACAGTAAAGAGGTTAAGAACCTAGGATCTCAAGTCAAAAGACTTGCAAGAGAGTTCTGGCTTTGTCTTTTCTTAACTTAGGTGACCTTAGACAAGTTACTTCTCTAAATCTTGGTTTTTTTCATCTGTAAGTTGAAGATAATAATGTACCTAATTCACAGAGTTGTCTTAATCATTAAATTTGATAGTGTTGTTCATGTAGAGCCTTTAGCATAATATCTGGCCTACAGCAAACACCAAACAGAAATTTAAAACAATAACACTAAACAATAATCATAAGCATTAGTGTCATTTGAGCCTGGAGAAATTCCTAATTTAAGAAGGAATATAATTTTAAGTATGCTCCAAATCCCTGGTGTAATAAATGGTAACACAAAGGTCAAAAGCACTTGAAGTACCTTTTTCTGTGGGGTTTTCTTTGTGTAAATTTGGAAAATGAGATTGGAATTCCACCAGTGTTCTATCATCGGGCCACCAAACTGTACTGGAAACACAAATCTCTGCTGGAATTTCACCACTGTAAGGAGAACCAAACACATAAGCACACATCACACCACCCAAGTGGAGTCATTTCATCTATCTATGGCTCAATATCACCTACCTCGCTTTTAAATCTAACTAAAATCTCCATCAGGAATCCAGTCACCAAAGTGTTATTAGGGTTGTAGGACTGAAGGAACAGAGACAAAGAGAAAACCCTGGGTACAGCACAGAGAAGATAAGCAGTACTGTAATGCTCTACTTTGCCACGAGAAATGAATGTCAAGCACATGAGCACAGGATGTGTAAAGAGACATTTCATACACTTTACTGGATGTAGGTATGACAGTGCTTTTAAAAGACAAGTTGGCTGGTAGTTTAATGAAAGAAGGGGGCTGGCTGGATGTGGGACAATGAGGAATAAATGAAGAGAAGAACTGAATAAAAAACTGTAATAATGAAAGTAAGTTTATTTTCTGGCTGAAGACGAAGAGATTCCTACTGTCATACTTGAACAAGGTTCTAAGTACTGATGTTAACTAGCAGTGTTAGGACAGAATCTGTCTTTCAGGTGGAAAGGAACGGGTTTCTGCTATAATAGCAACTGTAAATGGGATAGAGTCATGGTAGTGTCTGAGTTTGTGCTCACTGCTATGGGGCTTTAACAGGTTAAATAAAAGGAATTTCAGACGAGAATCATTTTATATGAGTAAATCTGTTACTAATGACCACGTCAGACACAATTTATTACCTGTAAAATGACCTTCCCATCCATTCAGTTCTAGACCCTTAAAATGGATATGAAAAACTCATAAAAAGGCCCAGTTATAGAGAATCCACTATCTCTGGCATTCATCCAAACTGCCCATTTGACCTACTGATCTCTAGCTTTGCCATATTTATTCTTGACTCTATTTCTCTTGGTACTCCTGGACAGGATATGGGTCTCGCTACCTGGATCTAACCACAGGAACCGTGAGCAAAAGGTCTGGGCCCAGCAAGCCCACACCCACTAGACCAGTTTACCTGATTATCCTACCATGGGAAGAGAAGTCAGACCATACCTACACCTCATTGGTATGCTGAGAGGATCAACTGAGGTAATAGATGAAAAAGCACTTTGGACAGTATAAAATCCTTTGTCTACAAACAGAACTCTATTGCAACCTGGTGCTACTCAGATTTCTCCTTATTACTTAAGTATGTTTTGGCACTATATTATTGTATTTCTCATATAATTCTCTATTTCTTAAGCTCATTTTTTTAAACCACTGTAAGTAAGTTAAGGTAATAATGGAAGAAGAAATTCATGTAAATAAATTGCTAACAACGTTCCATAGAAGACTTTCTTAGGAATTGGAAGGGATCCTCAAAATAACTTGTCCATTATTATTTTGAAGAGAGGCCCACAGAAGAAAAGTCATTTTGTCTAGGGTCACACAATTAAGTGTGTGGTATGATAACCATAACTAGAACTCTTCTTCCAATTCCTGGCTTGATGCTTATTCCACATGTCCCATACTATCTTTCTCAGAAGAACAAGGGGAGAACTCAATTGCTGTGTCCAACAATAATAATAATGCGTGACAAGCAGTATCGATTTAGAACACAAGATTTGGAATCAAAAAAGTTTTAGGTTCAAATTCCAGTTCTACCATATCTAAGATAACCAGTTGTGTTATCTTTGACAACCTACTTAATTGATTTATTCCTTAGATTCCTCTTTCCTCATCTGTGCGTGTTTTAATTTAAGGATTAAATGATTAATGTATGTAAAACACTGAGTAGCTTTTTCGGCACATAATTTAGTGCCCAATAAATGTGAGCTACTATTAGTTACATACTATTTTAGTTTAATGTTTTTACATTCATTATCCCATTTGACTGTCCATTAATCTCTTGTGTAATATAGGCAGTTCTTCCTTTGCAGATACTATGTTAACTGAAACTGGTGTGTATCAGAACCACGTCCTCACCATATTTCAATTTTAGAGATGGGGAACCTGAGGCTCAGAGAAGTTTTAAGGAACTCATTACATGTGATACAGATAGAAGGAGGTAGAAGGGGGAAGACCAGAGAAAAGAATTCAACATTTTTCTTTGCATTAGGGTTTGATAAAAACAGTTTAACCACATTAAAGCTCCTCAAACATACTTCCTTTAGTCAGTAGGGTCAATTATACATTCTTGAATGCTTTGAACAAACCTCCAGAGCACCTTTTATTGCTACTGATAATTTAAGCATACAGCCAGAAAGTAAACATACAAAAAGTTTTAAATGCCCTAATTCTTCCTTAAAGTGATGGGGAAAGTGAAACAATGTACTCTAGTACTTTAGGTGCTATTTTTAAGGGTAAATAAGTATTTATTTTTAATATTTGTGCTAGGTATATTCACATCAAATGAGAAATGATGCACGTGCAAGATTATGTATTAAAGTACTATTTTTAATAGTAAAATATTTCCCCCTTGAATTACTGTTATTTTGGAATGAAATGGATGTATATGAAAACTATGCTCTTTTTAAAATTTTTAAATAAAAAAATTTATTTAAGTATAGTTGATTTACAGTGTTTCAGGTTTATAGCAAAGTATGTATACATGTATTCTTTTTCAGATTCTTTTCCATTATAGTTTATTATAAGGCACTGAATATAGTTCCCTGTGCTATACAGTAGGTCCTTTTGTTTATCTATTTTATATATAGTAGTGTGTATCTGTTAATCCCAAATGCCACATTCATCCCTCCCTCATTTACCCTTCGGTAACCATAAGTTTTTTTCTATATCTGTGAGTCTACTTCTGTTTTATAAATAAGTTCATTTGTATCATTTTTCTAAGATTCCACATATAAGTGATACCATATGATATTTGTCTTTCTCTGTCTGACTTATTTCACATAATATGATAATCTCTAGGTCCATTCATGTTGCTGCAAATGGCATTATTTCATTCTTTTTTATTAACAGCAAAATATTGAAAACAACTTGAATACTGAAAGTTGAAAATACTATAATAAGTCAAAAAAGCCAATCACAAAAATCATATATTGTATGATTTCATTTATATGAAATGTCCAGGATGGGAAAATTGATAGAGATAGAAAGTATATTAGCAGTTGCTTAGTGAAAGAGGGCGAAGAAGGAATTGAGTTAATGCTAGTAGGTTCGGGATTTCTTTTATGAGGGATGAAAATGTTCTAAAGTTAGATTGTGGTGATGGTTACACAACCTCTGAATACACTAAAAATCACTGAGTTTCACATTTCAAATGGGTGAATTGTATGGTATGTGAATTATACCTTGATAAAGCTGTTTTTATAAAGGGAAGAAAAGAAAAATGGCAACAGTAGAAAGAACATGATCTAAGCATCAGGAGTTCTGAGCTGTAGTCTCAGCTATGCTACTGCCTTGCTGCCTTGCATCAGGACAGTCCTACCATCACTGGGCCAGTTTCCTCATTTATAAAGTAAAGGAATTAGAATAGATTCACTTCAAAATTCTTTCTGCTGCTAAGACTCTATAATATAAGAATCAGATGAGTAATTAAGGATTCAAAAATTCTTCCAAAGCCAAAATGTCTAAGGAGTAGAAACCAGGTTCTCTTACTTCCATCTGTAATTTTACTGGATGCAAGTCGAACGACCTCAGTGATCAAAGCTGTCTTTGCTGACCCACTTCTGGAAAAGCCCACAGGAAAATGATATTCCACAAAGAAGGTGCTAAAAAATTAAAACAAGATAATTAAGAAACAAACCAAATAATAAACCACTTTTCTCTGATAAATCCTACATATCTTTCAAGGCCCTATTTTTAGAACTTCAGGTCCTCAGAGGATCAACCTCTTCTCTTCAAAGCCTTCACTAATCTTGTCAGGCAGAATTAAAGGCTCCCTTCCTTGTGCCCTCACCACACTTTTAATATAAAACATCTCTTTTGGCCCCTAAAGCCCTATTATAGATAGCCATTTAAGTGTTTCTCTCTTCTCCTGATTGTAAGGCAGGTAAGAACAGAGCTGAGATCTTAGTTTTCCTTATTCTGATACTTAGCATGGTGCTTGGGATCTAGTGGGGGATCCACTACATTTTTGTTGACTGAATGACACATATGAAAGCATTTTATAATTTGTAAATTATGCAATTATTTACTATTATTATCAGACACACTTTCCAGAAGTGTCAAATTTAGTTTCCCATGTTAGAGACATACCACTTTTTTGTTGTTGGCAGCTTAGGTGGTCTCCCAGGAAACCTTTTTTTGCCAGGGGTCTCCTGAGGACTATCTGGAGGAACTCTCATTGTTTCGATGATGATTCTGACTGAATGTGCTCTACCCAGAAGGGCCAATCTATCCACACTCAGTGTCATCATTTGGGCATCTTCTGGAGTTTCTGATATCATCTGTTGTTCAACCAAATTTCTGAAAGGAGGTCATACAGACAGTGAGGTAGACGGTCAGAAGCCAAACACGAAATGATCTAGTTTGTACAGGCAAGAGGAGGAAAGAGGAAGGGCAGCAAGCATCCTAATTCACAAGTTATCAAGGATTGAGAGATGGTTTTAATCATAATTCTGGTCCTAATCTACAGTGAAAGAAATCTCAAAAAATGTAAAAACATTCTTGAAATCTAAAGGCTTATCTCCACACACAAGTATAGAAACCGATGTAACAGACTTTACTTCAGTTATGCACTACTTTAACATAACTACACTTCTGTGTATTTTTTTCATTTGCTTTCTTTATGCGTATTTTCTACATAAGTGTAATAGAGCACACATACAACCTAGAATTCTGTTTACTCACTTAATCATTTTATCATATCCATCTTTTCATGTTATTACATTTTTAAGGACTACAATACTTAACGAATTACTGTAACTCATTTAACCAGTCTGATAGTGTTGGGCAAACACAGGTCGTTTTACTTGAGGAGATCTTTTCTTTTGCCTCTAGCCAAGCATTCCTAGAGAAGCTCACCTATTTTTCTTGCCCACTGTCCTTTTCTTCAACTTATAATCATTTGACTCCAGAATCTTAGGAGATCTGGCAAGAGCTTTTGACTGGCTCATTTTTTTAGAAGGGACAACATCATCATTTTCACTGAAGACATCACTGATGCTCGTATCAGATTTCTATGGGGAGAAGAAACAAAAAGAGAGGCACTAAAAGATAACTGCTTTGAGGATAGTGGCAATAAAAACATTTCTCTAAAAGTAGTAATCAAATTAGTCTCTGTACATGTATGTCTCTTGAAGAGACAACTGACACCAGGGAGATAATTTGGCATTTTTCCTGCTTATACAAAAAGAATCTGAAGTTCACAAAAATAACCTACAAGTTCAGTTCAAAGGAAATAAATGAAAACAGATTCCTTGTTCACATTCTCAATAATATTAACAATCACGGTTTACTGACCACCTACTATGTATCTGGTACTATGTTAAATGCTCCATGTGTATTTCCAATACTTACTATATTCTTATAAGGTGTCTTTATCTCAATTTTTACAAGTAAGAAAAGGAAAGCTACGAGAAGTTAGGCAACGTTGTTTATGATCCACAAGTGTAAGCAGTAAAGGTGGATCTTGATCTCCATGAGTTCTAGAGCCTGTATTTCTACCACAGTTTAAGGCACACTGACTGTACAATTATCATCTAACTATATGGATGCGAAGACTCTATTTTTTTTTTAACCACTCCATACTACTGATGATTTATTCTGCTTTTAATCTTGCTATGATGAAATGTTTATTATATGTCATAAATTTCCTTAATGGCAGACTGGTGGCTAAGCCCCCTGTAATTAATTTTACTGTGAGAAAAGGCAACTATAATTGACTGATCAGCCCTTACTACCAGAAAATGCAAAATAAAAGGATAGCATTGTAGTTATTTAGCTCCAAATTTTTAAAAAGCTTGCTGATATAAATGCAGGAGACTACTCCAAAGTCATTTTACGTTTATCACCCCCAAATTCCTTTTTTTCAGCATCTCAGGGTGTATAATGTATTGACCTGTCATAAGGGTAACAAATTAACAGTTAAATAAGCATGACCAGACTGTCCTTCTAGGAGGCAATACAACTTTTTCAAGGTGAAATTACAAAGCTTTTTGCTCTTAGGTTTTTCTTAAGTGGCAGTTTAAAAAAATGGTTTTGACAAGGCAATCAAAATCTAGATGAGTCCACAGCCTAAAGGAAATTAAGAGTAAACATAAACAAGGTAGTTCAAGAGCTAATAATTTTAGGAAACAAAACCACAAGGTAATGCTGAATTTCTAAGCTGTGGTTGTTATTCAATATTAAGAACATCAAACACTGACCCCAGGGTAGGACATGAGCATTCTAGTTCCTTGGTCTTCCCACTGTCAATTTGTTCACTCCTTTCAATCAACAATTTTCTGAAATCATTTTGTTCAAATAGCATGGGTGATTACTTAGTACCATGCATACATTCATTCATTTATTTACTAAGTATTCACCTAGTACTTAATTTCTATCAGGACTTTGTTGTACTGGTAATAAAAAGACAATTAAGACATGTTCTTGTTCATGAAGAACTGTATCATACAACAAAAGGGCTAAAATAGAGGTATGTGCAGGATATTGTGGACATTCAGGCAACAAATTCTGCTTGGAGGAGTCTGGGGTGGTTTTTTCATAGAGGTGATGAGCTGATTTTTAAAGAATGAAGAGAAGTTTACCAGATGTACAAGGGCATTTCAACATTTAAGGCAGAAAGATCAGTAAGAGCAAGAGATACGGAGACAGAAAAAGAGCTAGACTGTAAAGTGGTGAGACAATCAGTATGAATGGAGTCTCTAGTGGGTACAGGGCAAAAGTGGGAGATGAGGTTAGGAAGGTTAAGTCAAGACCAGATTTCAATGCCATGCTCAAGGCTTATGAGACAGTGTGGTCTTGTGGGAAAAACATAGGTTTTTGGCCAGATAGACTAGGGTAAGAATTCTAGTTCTGCCACTTACTTACTAGGAATTAACGTCTCTAAGCTTTTATTTCATGATATGTAAAAGAGATAACACTATCTCATGTGGCTGATAAAAGAATTAAATAAAATAATGAATTTAAAACATTTGGTAGAGTACTTAATAAGTAACAGATAATATAAATTCCCTGGCACAGAGAAAATGTGTAATAAATGTAAGTTCCCTTTCCCTTTTCTCCTACAGGTAATACAGTATCAGTGATGACTTTTAAGGTAGAAAGTCATGAAATCATAACAATTTACAATGTCTTTTAAATCCATCTCCCCCTTTCCAACCCCGCTGTTGCCACTCTCATTCTGGCGCTCCCTCCCTCCCTCTCTCTCACACTTCCAATAACCCAGTGCCTTCCTACCTGCTCCAGTTACTCTCCCCTAGTTGGTCCCCTGGGTCACTGCCAGATTAACCTTCCTGAAACACTATTTCAGTCATGTTGTTTTCTCCTCACCTGACATTCCAAGGCATTCCCAGACTAATTACAATGTGCTAGCCTGCCTCATCGACAACTTCCCTTCCACACAAGTTCTTACCCAGTCAAATTAGACCCCCTGCAGCACACAAACCACTTCCTTGACAAGTTCTTCTTTCCATTCCCATTTCATTTCCCTTCTCTATCTCTCTGAACACTTTCTCAAGTGTCAGTTAAAATCTCTTATTCCTAATGATGTTCTTTCCTGACAATCTCATGTAAAAGCACTCCCTGCTTCCTCTGAACCCTGGTAGCTCTCACTGTCTTTCCACTGAGCTGGTATAAACTACATTGCATTTCAGTTGTCATTGCTGACCTGGAGAAAAAGAAAATTGGGAGTATGACAGCAATCTTCACAAATATAAATGATTATTTGTGAAACAGGGGTTGAACTCATTCTGTATATACTGTAGAAGATGCTAAACCAATGACTAGAACATATGTCTTTATATAAGAACTTTGAAAACACTAAAACTGCCTGAAAAGAGAATGCTTTGTCTTAAGGGTCAGTAGAGGTATTTGTCCCCTGTGAGTAGAGGTGTTTCTAGAACCAGATACCAGTCAAGGGTGGTTCTGAGGGTATACCTGCATTAGCTCTTCCTTAAAAGAGTTCTAAGGAAGCCATATAGTATATTAATTAAGACCATAGGCTTTGAACTCAGGTAAACTTGAATTTGAATCCTAGCACTGACACTTACTTGCTATGTGTCCTTAGGCAAAATATTTAATCTTACTAGGCTTGTCTCCTCATTTATAAAATAAGATGATACTCTCCTCTTCAGATTGTCATTATAATTAGAGAAGATAAGGCATGTAAAATGGATAGCTTTCTGTCTGGTAAGTGGTAACATGTCTGCACCTACTAATACCATTAATACTCTTGTTCTCCAATTCCTAAGGCTTCAGATTCAATGACTTACAGGTGCTGTGTAAAATAAGTTCTCCAGGAGACTCTGGTCATACTGAGGGTCGTTGGGTTCACTGCTGCAATACATATCACTGCCAGGAGATGGGGAATCTGGAGGAGAGCCTAGCCCGTCCCAGTAACGACCTTGGGATAATTCAGCACTGCAGAGATAAGAAAAACAAAGTAGGACTTTAAAAGAAGTTTCTACTGAGCTATTCTTTTTTTGGTAAATTTTCTAAGGTTCTAAACATGGAAGAAAATATGTTAAACAGAAGTCTCACATTGAACAGAAGGTTATCTGATAAATAGTTTCATATTATATTCCCCCTCCTCTGGGATGTCAACAGCTTGTGTTAAGAAAATACATTACTGACACTGATTGTGATCTCACTCATTTATTTAACAAACATTTTACTGGGTACCTATTATGTGCCAGGCATGGTGTTAGGTCCTGAATGATACAGAGATGACTAAGCTAACTTGTCTATTCTTGTGCCGCTTATGGTCTAGGAGGGAGGGAAAAAACGTAAAGAATTAACCATAATTCAATGAGTTCAATGTTACGTATATATTTTTTTTGTGAAGAATGGCTAATTCATAAATATGCCTTCTTCCATTAAGCAAAAATACGTGTATTTAGGTTAATTATGGCAAGATTTAATTCTACGTGAGATAGAGAAATGAGTAAAACAGATACTCTACTTATAAAGAATTTGTAAACTAACAAGATATGCATACAAATATGTGTATATTTCATTCATTTTTGTTTCTCCTATAGTAACGAGCATTTAATCAACATCCGTTAGTGAGCTTATTAATTCATAATGAACATAATAATAAAAGCAATATTTATTCAATATTTAATATGAACCAAGCACTGTGCTAAGTATTTCAATTATGAATCCTTTCAACTTTGTTTCACTTTCAAGCTAGCTGCTATATTTTTTTCTCTTCTTTAATTTCTCAAGAAAATAATACATGATCACTACCTTCACATTAGATCACGTTCCTACATTTCTTAGAACAAATGATGTTCAATAAATGTTCCTTTCTTCACCTTTTCTTATTCTATAGCAGGGTTTCTCAACCTCAGCACTACTGACAAGTTGGATGAGAGAATCCTTTGTCACTGGGCTCTATCCTGTGTATTTTAGGGGTGGGAGGTAGGGGAGAACTGCCCCCTAGTTGAGAACCACTGATCTATAGTAATCTCTCTCTTAAAGGTTGGAACTTCCTAACTGCCAAAACCCAGGTAACAACTTTCCAATCCACATGGCTTCCCTGCAGCTTCTGAGCACTGCTCCATTTTGAAGCACTACTTCTTGGTATATCCTACAAAATCCTCATTTGCCACTTATGGTCCCCCCCAACTCATTTGCTTGCTTTTCCCCCCTGCTTTGCACACCCTTAAAGTTATGAAGATCTCCACCATTCATTATACAGTCCTCCACTTTTTACTTTTTCAAATTAACATTTCTTTGAGTTCATTCTTCTGTCTATGACACATAAAAAGGCACCCTATTTCCCTACATGCAATATTTGGTACATACTTATAATCAGAAACCTGGAGAGGTTAGAGCTACTTGGCACAGGCCAGAGGCTGGGGTTCCTGTTGGGAGGGCAGGAGATGTGGGAGTTAAAAAAAAATGGGGGTAAGAGGCTAGAATTTGCCTGTGTTCTTTGGCTACAAGACAAGCCCACCCTCAGCACTTTTTTTTCTTCTTAAACATTTTTAAATCAAAGAATAAATGCACCTATTTTAAAAGTCAAATCGGATTACAAGACATAATAAAGAACAGTAGCTACCTGCCTCCTTAGGGTGTTTCTTTTGGTATTTACCTTCATATTTCTAAGTAACATATGTACTGCTATTTTCTGATTTTTCACTTTTCTATGGACTTTCTATAACGAAAAGTGAAAAAGTCCTCATTTATACCATTTATACCATTACTCTTGGACACAGATTTCACTTCCCCATCTTCTCAACTTACAATTTTTTGTTGTTAACCTACAGGGTTAACATCATATCAGAGCCAAGTATAATTTACTACACTTTCTTATCCAACTTCTAGTTTTCCTTATTTTAGTAACTGCCTTAATTTTCATTTACTTAGTTTTTTATGTGCCTATCAGTATTTTACTACTGAACTCTCCAAGAGAACAGAAAATTCCCTCTCAATTTGGTCAAACACAGGAGAAATGTTTCCACCTACCCTCTTCCTTCCTTAGAAATATTCCTACTGAAGTCCTGTCCTGCTCCCCATAAGGAGTGTTTGCTTTCTAAACATGACACAGACCTTAAACCTCCTTTTCTCTTTCTTCTGTGTTAGATCCCCTACTTCACAAACTCCATGCCTTGCTCTTTCTTCCTATATTCTCCTTGTGGTAGAGGATATCCTGTGATTTCCTAAGAACTAGTGCAAGAGAGGCAATTTTTTGAGACCCTGGATATATGAAGATATTTTTATTCTACCTTCACACATATTTGACAGTTTGATTGGGAATGGAATCTGAGTTCAAAAATTAAGAATTTTCAACAGGGAAGGGTATAGCTCAATGGTAGAGTACATGCTTAGCATGCATGAGGTCCTGGGTTCAATCCCCAGTACCTCCATTAAAAAAAAAAAGTTAAACAAAAACTAAGAATTTTCAGACTTCTGAAAGCAATTCTCCACTGTCTTCTACAGAGTAGGTAAAAAAGCCTTTGTTTCCAGCTTTACTGAAGTATAATTGACAAATAAAATCATAACATATTAAAAGTGTACAATATGATGATTTGATATACATTGTGAAAGGATTCCTCTCACAGAGTTACTCATCCATCACCTCACATATTTCCATTCCTCTTCCTTCTTTCTTTTTTTTTTTGTGAGAACATTTAAGTTCTACTCTCTGAGCAAATTTCAGTTATGCAATACAGTGTTATCAACTATAGTCACCTATTTCATATACATTAGCTCCTTGGACCTTATTCATCTTATAACTGAAAGTTTGTACCCTTTCACCAACCTCCCTTTGTTTCCTCCAACCCCCAGAAATGACTTTTTTACAATCTATTTCAATACATTTGACTTTATTTTTGATTCCACATATAAGCGATACCATGCAGTATGTGTCTTTCTCTGTCTAGCTTATTTCACTTAGCACAATGCTCTCCAGATTTATCCATGTTGTCACAACTGACAAAATTTCCTTCTCTTTTGAGGCTGAATATTCCATTGTTTATGTATTATACCACATTTTCTTGATCCAGTCATCCATGATAGGCACTTAGGTTGTTTCCATAACTTGGCTATTATGTATAAGGCTGCAATGAACACGGGAGTATCCCTTTAAGATAATGATTTAATTTCCTTTGGATACATACCCAGAATTGGGATTGCTGGGTCATATGGTAGTTTCATTAATTTCTTGAGGAATCTTCATACTGTTTTCCACAGTGACTGTATCACTTTACATTCCCACCAACAGTGTACAAGAGTTTTCTTTTTCTCCAAATCCTCACCAGCATTTATTATCTTTTCTTTTTGGTAACAGACATCCTAATCCGTGTGAGATGGTATCTCATTGTGGTTTTGATTTGCATATCCCTGATTAGTGATGTTGAGCACATTTTCATGTACCTATTGGCCATTTGTATATCTTCTTTGGAAGAAGCTTCTTGGTTAGCTGTTCTTTTCTTTCAGTACTTTGAATATAACAGCCTACTCCCTTCTGGCCTGCAAAGTTTCTGCTGAAAAACTTGCTAATAATCTTATAGGGGTTCCCTAGTCCATAACAAGTTGCTTTCCTCTTGCTGTTTTTAAGATGCTTTCCTTGTAACTTGACAGTTTAATTATAACAGGGCTTACTGTGGGTCTCCTTTGATTTATCTTGCTTGGGACTCTCTGGGCTTCCTGGATCTGGATGTCTGTTTCTTTCCCCAGCTTAGGGAAGTTTTCAGCCAGTATTTCTTTGAATAAGTTTGAAATTCTTATTGAAATTCTCACTTGGTTCACGCATTGTTCTCCTGATCTCAGTGAGCATCTTTATGACCATTATTTTTAACTTTCTGTCAGGTAAATTACTTAACTCTGCATCATTAAGATATGTTTCTGGATTTTTATCCTGTCCTTTTGTTTGGACCATATTCCTCTGTTTCTTCATTTTCCTTGACTTTCTGTGTTGGTTTCTGCTCATTAGATAAAAGTCACCTATCTCAAGTCTTCACAGAATGGTCTTGTGTAGGAGATGAACCTCACTGAGCAGCCCAGCCCAAGATCCTAGTTGTCTCAAAAGCTTTTGTGATTGTCTAATACTTTGTTTTTAGTGGTTCCCAGTAGTTGAGGGTGTACTAAGACCCATCAGTGTCTCAAAGGGGAGGATTATAGTCAACACCTAGATGTAGGCTGATTAGAAGCTGAATCCACAGCAGCAGCACTTTCCAGGGAGAAACTGGGAGATGGGTGTTTCTGCCTGCTTCCTCTGTGCTGGGTCCAGGTATATAGCTCTGATGGTGGGCCTGCTCCTGCACCCATTGAGAACTGTCTGCTGTACTCCTGTGGAGCTCGTGAATGCAAGTTTTGTTGGCTGTTAGAGCTAGGCAATCTGGTGGCCTATTTTTTGGTGGCTGCTGTAAAACCTGGGGCATCAGATGTGTATATAAGTTCCCTCCAGAGAGACTGGTAACTTGATTTTATTACTGGAGAAGGCTTGGGAGAGATGGCATGGGAGGTGTCTAGCAGCTTCCATATTCTCTGCAGATGACTGTAGTGAGCCTCTAGATGCCTGCTAAATTAGAAGGCTGGCCCTCAGGCAGTAGCTTTTAAAGTATGCAGATAAACCTTCTTCAGGGAAAGACTGGGAGATAGCTAATTTTGCCTGCTCCTTCTTCACCAAGCCCTGGGGGATAGCCATGGTTTGAGAAGAGTGCTCTCCTGCAGTTAAGAATTAGTTCTTTGCTTGCTATTGTCTTGTGAGTCTCCTGGATACAAGCCCCATTGGCTTTCAGTTAGGTATTTTGGGAGCCCATCTCTCTAGTGGGACTCTTAAAAGTTCAGAGTGCTATGACAATGAATATATATATGTTCATGTATAACTGAAAAATTATGCTCTACACTGGAATTTGACACAACATTGTAAAATGATTATAAATCAATAGAAAATGTTAAAAAAAAAAGTTCAGACTGCTGGATGTGGGCTTCATGTGCTTTGCCCTCCATCACACCAGCTCTCAGGAACCACTAATCTACTTTCTGACTCCACAGATTTGCCTATTTTGTACATTTCATATAAATGTAATCATAAAATATTTACTCTTTTGTGACTGACTTCTTTTATTTAGTATGCATGCATGCTGTTTTCAAGATTCATCCATGCTGCAGCATGTTACTAGTACTTTATTCCTTTTTATGACCAAATAATACTACACTGGTATGGATATACCACTAATCAAATACAAAACAGAAACAGACTCATAGACATAGAATACAAACCTGTGATTGCCAAGGGGGCAGGGGATGGGAAGGGGTAGACGGGATTTCAAAATTGTAGAATAGATAAACAAGATTATACTATATAGCACAGGGAAATATACATAAGATCTTATGATAGCTCACAGAGAAAAAAATGTGACAATGAATATATATATGTTCACGTATAACTGAAAAATTGTACTCTACACTGGAATTTGACACAACATTGTAAAATGATTATAAATCAATAAAAAATGTTAAAAAAAAATCCACTAATCGTTGGGTATTTTTTACTATTATGACTATGGAATATCATGTACATATTTCTGTGTGGACTTATATTTTCATTTTCCGATATAAATCGTAGCAATGTTCTTCTAGGGCAGTCTACCCAGGTAATAAAAGCAAATAAAAGCAAAAATAAACAAACGGGGCTTAATTAAACTCATAAACTTTTGCATAGCAAAGGGAACCATAAATAGAATGAAAAGCCAACCTACAGAATGGGAAAAAATATTTGAAAATGATGTGCCATTTGCAGCGACGTGGATGGACCTGAGATTGTCATTCTGAGTGAAGTAAGCCAGAAAGAGAAATACCATATGATATCACTTATACGTGGAATCTAAAAAAGTGACACAAATGAACTTATGTACAAAACAGAAACAGACTCACAGACATAGAAAACAAACTTATGGTTACCAGTGGGGAAAGGGAAGGGTGGAGGGATAAATTCAGAGTTCAGGATTTGCAGATACTAATTACCATATATAAAATAGGCAAATAATAAGGGCCTACTTTATAGCACAGGGAACTCAATTCAATACCTTGTAATAGCCTATAATGAAAAACAATATGAAAAGGAATATATATATATATATACACACACACACACATATATATACATACACCCAACTGAATCACTATGCTGTACACCAGAAATTAACACAATACTGTAAACCGACTACATTCAATTTTTTAAAAACGCCAAAAAAAAGTAGTAAGTTTTAAAATAGGGAAGTGTTAATTCTCCTATTTCTTTTTTGACATTGTTTTGGCTAGTCTGGGTTCCTTACAATTTCACAGTAATTTTGGAATCAGCTTATCAATTTCTACAAAGAAGTCAGCTGCGATTTTGATTGAAATTGCATTAAATCATGAACATGGGATTTTTTTCATTTACTTAGACCTTTAATTTCTTTAAACAATGTTCTGCAGTTTTCAGAGTTTATTTTACTTTTTCAGTTAAAGTTATTCCTAAGTATTTCATTCTTAACAATGCTATTGTAAATGGAATTGCTTCTTAATTTTATTTTTGTATTGTTCACCACAAGTATATAGATGTACAATTTATTTTTGTATACTGATTTTATATCTTGCAACCTTCCTAAATTCATTAGCTCTAACAGTTTTTTGTGGATTCTTTAGGATTTTCTACATACCAGATCATGTCACCTGTGAATAGAGTTAGTTTTACTTCTTCCTTTTCAATTTGGATCCCTTTTATTTTTTCCTGCCTAATTGTACAGGCCATATAGATAATAAGAGACAGACCCCAAATTTCAACTTGTGTCTGCTCTAAAATTCATACTCTTTTCATTATATCCTGCTAACACTGGTACTGGAGAAAGATGAGAAGTAAAATGGAAAGGTGAATTGGAGACCATTCTGTAAGTGAAGCTAATAATAGAAGGCTGAAGACTAGATTTTTATTTAGTAGGTAATGAATAACAATTTTTATTTTGTATGCAATGAATAACCAAGGGAATGACTTGGATATTCTAAGGAAATGTTGCCTTAGGAAGGTGAGTCTGTTAACAACGTACAGTTAGAGGAAGAATTTACAAGGAAGAAAGCTAGTTAAGAGTTCTTACCTGCCCAATAGCAGCTGTATGGCTCTGGTATCAGCTTTTGTGTCATGATTCCAAAATGTATTCTCTGCTGGAGGGAGGAGAGGATCTTCAATGTGTTCTTTAAATTGAGTCCTAGACAAGGCTTTAATTCTAAGGTATGAAAAAAGTACTTTCTCAGTGGCTAGCTCATGGGAAAAATTTAAATCAGAATTAAGCTAAGAGATATACATGGAGATGGTTCAACATGGAAAATTCAACATACTTCAGGCCTTAATTACCTTAAATATATATAAAACTTCACAATTTACAAAGCCCTTTTCTACGTTAGAATCTCATTTCATTTCTATAACAGAGAGAGGAGAGAACATCCCCATTTTACACACAAGCATGCTGGTTCAGAGGGAGCAAAGAATTTAGCCATTTACATATTTAGCAAGTGTTAGTGCTAGGTCGAGATTTTGAGTTTCTTGACTCCTTATTTAGGCTTCTTTACTTGCTGAAAATTTCCAAAATTATTTAGTCCATAACTTGACAAAAAAACACATGTTAAGAACTATTAAGAAATGAATTGTTGGGTTCATGTTTGTCCTGTAACTTACTGTGTTGATGCTCTAAGAAAATCTTCCTTCAAAGGAGGATGAACTTCATCTAATAACATGCTAGTATCTGGGCTTGATTTCATTGCAGAAATCACCATTGCATTACGTAGTTTATTGCCTTGTTCTAACAGAGCTGAAGAGGGCAAAAGCAGAACACAGAAACTCTAAAATTCAACAGAAATACTTGCAGTACTTAGCACTTTTCCTTATACCATAGGACTCACCACAGTGTACTGTAATGGCTTACTTGTCTGCCTTCCCCACTAGCTTGAGAATTCCATGAGAATATTCACTTTATAAAGCAGACAAAAGTCCACTTCTATTATGTGGACTGTGTTAGATGTTGCCATTATAGCAGTGAATTAAGTCTCTATTCCACAGAGACTGATCTCCCCCTATAATGGGAGTCATTATATACATGCACTGACTCTTCCAACTGGTGTTTGTACATAAAAGATTAGTGACATTTCTGTATTATTTTTGTATCCAGATACCTTATTGGATTTATTATTTGTAATGGTTTTAATGTCATTATTATCTAAGAAACACTAACAACTATATTAGCTTAACTTTTAGGAGCCACAGTGCTAATCTAGTCCAAATTTATACTTTTATGGATGAAAAAAAGAATGCTAAAACATTTTCACGACTTGTCTAAGATCACGCTTCAGGTTAATAGAAATGTCAGGATGAAGTCTTCAGACTTTCGGATAAGTAAAATTCATTTCATCCCTAAGTAATAACAAGAACAAGAACAATTAGAGAGAGTGACATTTACTGAATCCTTATCAGATGTTGGGCACCACTCTAATACACACACACACACACACACACACACACACACGAACAGCCATTTAATCCTCCCACAAACCTCTGAAACAGGCACTACTTTACTATTTCCTCCATTTTCTAGATTAAAAAAAAAAACAACTGAGGCATAGAGGACAAGTAAGTTGCCCAAGTTATACATGCACTAAATGTATAAACAGGATGACATCCTATGATTTTAACCAGTACATTATATATGATCCCACTTTAGTTCTTAGACTTCTTTTGAAAAGCTTAGGAACACTGAGACATATCATCATTTTCTCGAGGTTCCACAGCTGCTTAGGAGTTAAGTGAGACTAGGTATCAAGTGCCTGTCTATCTTAGTCTAGAATTTTATAGCTTCTAAAAATAAAGAAGATACGGTGGTCAGGCCAAGAAAAATAAAATAAGCCAAGCAGATCCATAAACATCTAACATTTGTTAGGATAAAGAGTTCAAAATATAGCTTAAAAACAAAACCCAAAAATCAGGAAACAAAACCCCGTGAAATATCGTATGCTTGATGTGTGAAAAAAAATAAAGATTACCCATTGTGGTAGGCAGAATTCTGAGATAGTTCCCCCCAAATTCCTAGCCTCTGGTATAAACATACCTTCTCCTAGTGATTCAAACAGTCAAGAAGTATTGGTGTGAAGGGATTTTGCAGATGTAATTATGGTTCCAAATCAATTGACCTTAAGATTGGAAGATTGTCTTTTCAAAGGCTCAAACCTTTAAAAAGCATTTTTTTTCCCCTCTGGCCGTTTGCAGGATATGAAGTCAGAGATTTAAAGCAGGAGAAGGATGTCAATGTATCATTGCTGACTTGAAGATGGAAAGGGCCATATGGCAAGATATGCAGGTGGTGTCTAGGAGCTGAGAGTGGACCCTGGCTGACCACCAGAAAGGAAATGGGACTTTGGTCCTACTACTGCAAGGAACTAGATTCTGTCAACAAGAATGAACTTGGAAGTGACTTTTCCTCCAGACCTTCCAGATGAGAATTTAGCTTGGCTGACACCTTGATTTTAGTCTGGTAACGTACACAGAAAACCCAACCATAACTTGTTGGACTCTGATCCACAGAACTATGAGCTAAAAAATGGGTATTTTTTTTTTTAGGCATTAAGTTTGTAGTAACTTGCTAGGCAGCAGTAGAAAACTATTATTCCCATTAATGACACTACTCACAAATACTGGTTGTTAACACTTTGTACATTCCTTGTAGCTTTTTATCTATCATAACCTGTGTGTGTGTGTGTATATAAATTTCTTCTGCTGCAAAAATGGTATATTATATATACTGTTTTATAACTGCTTTTTCACTTAATATGCATAAACTTTTTGTATGTAAATAATGGTTATACAATATTCCATTTACAATTTATTGTATGTATTTTTGTTTTTATGAAAAAAAAAATCTCTGGGACTCAGCCAGAAAATGACTGTTTTATTTTTTTCCATAAGAGAGGATGAGGAAAATATGGTCTGCTAACATTGGGAATTTGGTTAAAGAAGCTTGCCATGTGACAGGAAACCCTTCTCCTTTTAGTTACTAGTTAATACTTGGGTTTATTTGATATGGTTTAAAGTTTTTTAATGAGGTGGTCACATTCAATAAATGCATTGTGAGTAACATAGTTAATGACAAGCAGTGTCAATAAGAAACTTCATTTGATTTCAGGGCCATGTAGAAAAATAGTTTTCCCACTGATACTCAAAATGTCTCTAGAGATAATAGCTTTGGTATTTTATGATCTAATCATAGCCAACTATTTTTAATTCCTTATGCACAATACTTTGTGCTTTCAAAGCTCTGGGTATTTAATTCCATCAAAGAATTATCATGCAGTGTTAAAACTGCCTATCTCAATCAATCAACTTTGAGATGAGGGACTGGCTTTTGTTAGTCTTTATATCCTTGGTGCCTGGGACAATGCCTGGTATATATCAGGCATTTGCTAAAATGTTCTAATAAATACTTTCACTGTTGCATATATCACACCTAATTGGACTGTATCTGCTTTAGAGTTTGTTTCCTTTACTAGACTGAATTCATTAAGGTCAAGGACTGTATCTTATTTATCACTGTAAGCCAGATACTCAAAACAATGACTGACTCAAAAGATATCTGCTGAATTGAATTGAGCTTAAAGTTTTTATCCTTGTTAGATAAAAATTCCTCTGGGAATGGTTAATATTTTAAGAGCGATTTAATCAGTCATTTAAGTCTGAATAGGAATAGTTACTTAAAACATCTTCCAATAGTAGGTCTTAAAGAAATAAAGAATGAAGACAAGTAGGACAAATCTGAGCATAGGCGGTTCACTCATTAGCCTCCAAGTGGTTTCTTCCTTGAAACAGCCACACTTGAAAAAGCTTCTCTAAAGTCTAAGGCATGGCAACAAAAACAGCTTATCTCCTCTTCTTAAGAGGAAGCTGGTATCTATACTAAAAGAGCTGTCATGGCATCTTCCTGCACCTCATCTCAACCATCATTGTCTGAACATAAAGGAAAGGCACTCAGGTGAGTTTAGGACAAATGTTTCCCTTGTTTATTTCCTACACACCATGGGCATAGCCCCTGCTAAACAGGGAGGTATATAGCTTCTGGTTTTCGTTCCAGCTCCTTGCTATATATCCTAAACCCCATCTCTTACAAGTAGGATGCATAGGTAGTGTTCATAAATACTAGCTGGTTGACCAATTCAGTTCTGTACCCCCTTTTCTGGTATGATGTCAATATAATAAAGACAAGGAAGACAACCAGGTTAATACATTTGTTATAACCCTCCATGACCTCGGTTCTAGACCTACTTACTAAAGTGGCCCACTTAATCTTAGTCCTCCACAATTTTGTGGTTGAAAGGGATCTTTAAAATTCATATCTGCCTTGATGATTTAATTCTGTCAGAGTCTCATAACAATGTTATCCAGCCCATACTTCCATTTCCAGTGATACAGAATTCACTATCTCTTGAAGCTATCCTTTCCCATTTTTGCATAGGTAGGACTATTAACTCAGACTGAATTACAATCTATCTTGTTTTACCTTAAAACTCAATGATCCTAGTAACTCTTATGGAAGAGGTTGCACATTGGCAGCCCATGGGTTGTATTTGTCACATTTTTGTTTGGCTTGAACAGTAGGCCAGCATAGCCTTGATTAAAACAAACAAGCAAACAAACAAAAACAGGCCTAGGTAAACAACAAACCTACAATAGGATGAAGTAGAGGACTTTGCCTAGGGTCTAAGATAATAATGAACTGGAGCTGAGAAGCAGCTGTCCTCTGGCAGGGCAGGAGCTCCCTAACTGTGTCCTCATTTTTAAAATGGGGATAACAATCTCTATCTCACTTGGTTTTTGTTAGATTATGTGTATAAAGCACCTGGCACAGTAGTTAGCACATAACGAATACTCAATAAATGCTATCTGTTTTCTTGAGGCTAAATATCTCTCAGTTGTCCCTTCACCAATCTAGGTACCCTGCTTATAAGGAACTCACCTTCTATAGATCTTTACTATAATGTTACCTTCTTAAAGAGGCCTTCCTTTGTCAACCTGTACAAAACTAACATTCCCTCCGCTCACCTTTCTTGCTTCATTTTTTCCCATTGCCATTATCATCATTTAACACTATGTACTTATTTATCTAGCTTATTATTGGTCATCCCATCTAGAATGTAAGATCTATACAGCAGGATTTTTGTGTTTTTTTTTAATTTAAATTGCTGTATTCCTAACACCTAGAAGAGTGCCAGACATTTGATAACTGCTGAATAACTGCTTAATGAGTGAATAAATATCTTTCTCAAAGTCTGGTGCCCAGGTCTACATAAAATATTCCAAATGTGAGCTGACAAGTGCTGAGTATAGTGGGAAAATTTTCTTTTTTATTAATGTAGCCTAGGGTTACATTAAAGTCTAAAATTAATATATCAAAATCATAGTATAATTTTAAGAATAGGGGATCATAAATATTTCAGTTGAAAAAATGTGAACAGAATATCTTTTCATTAAAAGAAATCCTTACTACTGTAAATTATGTACCCAACCACTTTTAATTTAAAAGACTTTCTACTAACACTGCAGATACTCTACTTTGGGAATTTTAATTGTGAGGGTGGAGATAAATTCCTGTCATGCTCTTGATGTCACAGAGATATATGGTTGACATTACAATGTAATGTAAGGTACCAAAATTGCTTTTATAATACCACTCCCTGTCATGAGATAATCCCATTGAGTTCCTATTTGCTTTTTTATTTCGGTCTAAGCCCTTATATGGGTAAACTGACTCCTTCCTACTTCTCTTTGGCTGTGAGTCATATTTAATTCTTAGGCTTAAGATCAGCAGTTGCTGGGCACTGAATGCTCCTACTGAAACCAAATTTTCAGAATGTGAAATGGATTTAGTACCAGCCTCTGTACAATGGTACAAGTAAATTCTGATGATGAGACAAAAACCCTATTTGCTTTGAATTATCTGGGAAAAAATGAGAACGAATATTTTTCTATGATAAAGGCTTTCCTCCTAAACCCAGATTCATTTTAAATGGTTCCTTTCCTAAACGTACAATTGTAAGTACCTAGTAATTACTTACAAGTTACTTAATGGTTTAATAGAGCAGCCTTTAAATGGTGAGAGATTCTGGACTCTAGTAAGATTATTCACTTTTATTTGGCTATTTAGTTCAAAGAGAAGCCTTGGTTCTCTGTGCAGGTTCCCTAGTGAGCAGAGTAGTCCTGATAAATATAGCTTAGTCTCAGTTCATAAATATATACATACCCGAAAGGAGGTCTTTGGTAGGGGGGTTGTTTGAAGAAAGAATGCATGAGTCACTGCGACTCTTGGCAACTGTCCTAATTTGAGGCTGGAATTCAGAACTGTTGAGAAGGGACATCTGCTTCTGTGGGGCTTTGCCTTTCAGAGTCATAGACTCTAAATTCTGTCCTGAATTAAGATGGTGCTGTAGTCCAAAGAAAGAGTCCTTTATTGTATCAGAGTTCTCTGCAGGGTACCAGTGGTCCTTTCCCCTGTTTTAAAATAAAGGAGAACTTCAGCAGTATATTATCCATTATGGTAACATTCCACTTTGTCAGAGACAGAAAGTGGGTTGGTTTATAGCAGTGTAGCTCAGACTCTGTAAATCGGTTTTTCATCTCCCAAATGAAATAAATAATAGGTGCTTTACCTACTGATGTGTGGTTATGGCTCAAGTGAGAAAATGAAATAAAGAGCTCAGTGCTGAGCCTGACACAAAATAAATGCTTCATAATTATTTGAAATCAAAATCTATTTCTCTTACTCCATTCCATTTCATAAAACACTGCCTTTTCACTCTTTTCCTTCATGTATGTCTATCATGGCATCTGTATATGACTTAGGCATACTTATTTATCTGTATGTTGGCCTCTTCACTAGATTGTGAGCAGTCCCCAAAATTAGGAACTATGTCTTTTTAATTTCTATGGCCAGCCCATGGTATTGGACCAGGAACATAGTGGGTACTTCATACTTATTTGCTAAATGAATGATTAACTTTAGTCTCTTATGCAATCACAAATGAAAGACAGAAATTATGAGTTGAGGGAGAGTTAGCTGACAGAATGATTGGTATTAGGTATGGTAATTACCTCGGAGTGGTTGATCTACTGCTGTTGGCTGCTAACTCTTTTCCATCAATTTTGGTGGTAGGCCTTGATGGAACCAAAAACTGAGTGTTGCTTGCTTCAGTATATTCTCTGAATCCCCGCTCAGATAAAAGCACATTTTCTGGCATGTCAGTGGTAGGAAGAGGACTGTAGCTGTCATAAGTTTCTGACAAAGGCTCCAGTGCAAGTGAGACCTAAAAGAGACATGTAATGTATCAGAAGCTTTTTTTAGCATTGATTAGCTAATTTTAAGACTCCCTGCTTAATATAAATTAATGGCCCCTGTTCCTTATAGGATCAAGTTCAAATTCCTGCCTACCTCAGAAGCCTCATCCCTCACTGTGTTCCCCTCCTCCATCTCTCTCTCTCCTAGATGTAACAATTACTCAGCACTAAATGTACCTGTTATTTCATTCCCTTATGCCTTTATAAATACAAATTTCCTCCAGCATTACTTCCTCTGTGAAAACTTCTTTGTGTCCAGGCAGAGATGCTATGAACACTCCCTTCTTCACGTTTCTACTTACTCTGTATCTATCATCAATATAATCACAATTTATTAAACACTGTACAACAGGCCAGAAACTGTACTAAGTTCCTAACATAGAAAAGCTGATATGATGATATAACTGTCAGGAAAGTATATTATTCTAATTTGAATATTAAAAAAAAAGCAGAAGCTTAGAGGAGATATTTGCATTTTTATCATCCTGATTAATTATGAATTCCTTGAATGCATGGGCTGTCTTATCCATTTTTCTGTAGACTAATCAGCATAGTACACACTTAGTGTACAAGTCAAGTATGCCCAATAATGCCTAATGGTTTGACATATAAAAGAATGACTCTGCATGTCCTGCATCCTTAATGCTAGTTATTTAAGAAAAATAAGACCCCAGTTCTATGCTGGGGACGAGGCAGAGTGCAGAAAATTTAGATGAAAAGTAATCACTTGAAGTTTCCTTTATCATCTCACTGCTGAGAGTTCAGGCTCCCTACTAAAAGGCTCTCCGTTCCTCTGAAAAGCCCAATGGAGGAATAAAAAATAAAATAGAGCCTAAAGTAAAACTTTAGAGAAGAAATTGCAGAATGTATTCCAAAAAAAGTGTTGCTGAAAGTTCAGTTACAGTGGCAGAGAAAGCAGAAGGAATTGTTTGAGCAGCCAAAGAGGGTCATATATGATGAATGGCCTAAGACAAAAATGAAAGATTGCAGTTAAATGTTTTAAGAAGTCTCCAGGAAGGCCAATGGAATAATTTGTGTGGAGAAATTACCAAGGCACAGACTCAATAAACACACTTGGGTCTTGAAGAGGAGAATTTTGTTCATGAACCAGGTAGCATAAAGTCCTTTAAATCTATTCATCATCAAGATTTGCTACAAAGACAAATGACAGGAATGCAGTGGAAAAAATATTTTGTATAGTGATCACTGTAAGAGCATCACGTAAAATCCTGGTTGCCCAAATCTGAGCGTCAGAAAGTCTTCCCTTGCCATTCATCACTTGCCAAAAGATTGCCACTGTATTCCAGAAACAAAGGAGACATTGAGAATAAAGGTTGTGTCCTGGCCTTAACAATGACCTGCTGGTTTCCCGGTTTTGCTTTTTCCCTAAGCAAGTTTGAATCAGTCCCAAAACAACTCAAAGGCCTTTACTACCAGTGGCCCCTGAAGAAAAAGAAAATCCAGGTACCTGCCACACTCGTTTTACAATCAAAACATAGGTGCTGGCCTAACTCCTCTGTTCAATTAACATATATTTGTTGATATTAATTCAGTGCCAGGCTCTGGGCTACCTGCCTGAGGCAAAGACTATAAAACATGAACTCTGACCAGGTGATCACACTATCTTGTAGAGGAACTTAAAAAGAAATAAGTTTAATATAAAATGGTAAGTTCTGAGATAAGGATATGTATTGGGTGCTGTGAGAACACTAAAGAGGGGTTTGGGCTTGGGGCAGAGGTGAGGAAGGAGTGCCAGAGATGGTTTCCAGGAGTGAAAAATAAATATCTGAGTTCAGAATCTTAAATGTGAAAGCAGTAAGGTTGAGGGGTGTTGAGGGAAAACATTCCAGGCAGAGGGAAGAGCATGAGTCAAGCCTTGCAAGGTATTAAACAGAATATTGTTCCAGCAATTCCTAGAAGAATTCCTAGAATTCTTAGTCCAAGGGATTTCCCCTCCTAACCCCTCTGCTTCCATACAATGTACCCAATATACTCCTGCATTCATCCCCCAGATCCTCATCCCTGTCCACTGCAGTCATGTTCCTCTCCAATCACAGTTCACTCTTATGCTCACTCCTCTGCCAACCCCTTAATTGAGCCCTGGAGAATTTCTATTTTATACAAATTACTTTACCACTTTAACTGAACATCTCTTTCTAAAAATGTCTCCATTTTCCCAAAGTTCTCTCCAGTGGAAACTATTTCTTTCATTAGCCAGGCTAAGAGAAGGTGACTTTTTCCTTCATAGAGCTATCTCCAGACCATCATTCTATCATCCAAATATATCACATCTTTTCTGAAGCCCATGCCATCCACAAATAACATGAATATACCATATGATTCTCACATCCATAATAGGACAACCTTACGGAAACTCATCAGTCTTTTCTCAATGATTCAAGGGCTCTCTTCAGCACTAAGCTGCCCACAATTATCTACTACATCTGCAACATCTATCAGTATTGGAGATGGCATATTAGTATGTCTATTTTTCAGACTTAGGCTGGTCAACACAGCATTTTAAAAGGTTTAGAAATTATTTAGCAATGCTTTAAAAAATTAGAGTTCATGTAAAAATCTGAATTTTGGGCTTCTCTTGAAAAATCAAAGATCCAGCAATGCTGGGTCCCCATTCCAATGTGATAAAAATTAGCTGGGGTAGACTAGTGGCTTTAGGCAGGATGTGTGCTCCAGTTTGCAAAGTTCCCATCATGTTCCAACATGAGGTGGAATGACAACTGCTGTGCATTATCACATGTGATTTACTATCCAAAAAAATTTTTATTTCTTACAGTAAAATGGACATTTTTTTATGTATACACTTCTATGAATTTCAACTTATGTATAGATACATGTAACCAGTTCCATAATCAAGATACAGAACACTTCCAACACTCAAAAAAGCCCCTGGTGCTATCCCTTTGTAGTCACACACTCTTCTCACCTCCAACCTCTAGCAAAGCTGAATTTGATAAAATTCAATAACCCATTCATGACAAAATCTCTCAGAAAACGTGGACTTTCTCAATGATAAAGGGCATCTATATAAAAAAAAAAAGACAAACCTGCATCTAATATCATATTTCACAATGAAAAGACAACTTTCCTCCTATGAACAAGAACAAGGCAAGGATATCTGCCCTGTTCCATCCAAGGCAAATGGATGAAAACTGTATAATATCCATACAATGGAACACAACTCTGCAAAAGGAAGTACTGATACACAAAATAATATGGAATAATTTCTAAAACTGGCTTCTTTCAGTTATTATATTAATATATCTTAACGCGGGTGAGGAGCCAATGGGTATTTATTGTATGGTTATTTTTATATCTTATACACCTAAGATATTCTTTTGCATATCTATCTGAATTTAATACAAAGAAAAAAGTTAATGAAATAAAATGTATAGTGCTTAATATGCGGAAGGCACATGTATAATAAATGCTAATAAAAAAGAGTTATCAGCATGAACGCTTTCAATTTTGTCCATCTCAAAATGTTTCTCTTCTTTCCCTCCTTGTTATCCTCCATTCCAAAGGTAACCCTTATCAGCTGTGTTCATAATAGAAATTCATTCCTGTCTAATTCTCTTCATGACCTTACTTGTTCAATTATCCTCTTTTATTTTCAATCTCTTCACTTGCTTTTCTCTTGGTATACAAAACAAATCTGGTCTCCTGTACTGTAAAAAAGGGTCAGCCAACTTATTCTGTAAAGGGGCAGAAAATAAGTATTTTGGGATATATTGCCTATTCTTCTTTTATAAATGACCCTTTAAAAATGTAAAAACCATTTTTAGTTGGAAGGTCAGATTTGGTCCACTGGACAAAGTTTGCCAATCCCTGTTCTAAAACAGTATCAACAAACTTCTCAATTCTGCTACCCACAATCAATAGTATCCTCTTCAAGTAAATTTGGCATGTCCCTGTCACATGCCTAAGTACCATGTTAAGTGCTTCCACATTTTTCATCTCATTTAATCCCTGTAACAATGCTGTAAGGTAAAAGTTTTATTATTTTCATTTTACAAAATAGGATACTGAAGCTCAGAGAGTACAAGTGAACACCAGAATTGTTTTTATAACCAATTTCTCCATATCCAAGTCTGGTTCTATTTCCGTTAGATCACACTGCCTCTCTCCCTCTCTTCGCCACCGTTTATCTGGGAAACAGAAATCTCCAATTGTTAATTCCACTTCTTCACTGTAATTACTACTTATTTACTTACTCCATAATCTTTCAAAATTTGACCTCTGCCTCCAAAATTCTATCAAAACAGTTCTCCAACAAACCCAATGACATTTACATTAAAAAAAAAAGTATTACATCAACTGACATTTAAATATAAAGGAAAAAATGATGCAGCCAACTTGGAAAACAGTCTAGCAGGTCCTCAAAGTAAACACAGTTACCATATGACCACAATTCTACTCCTAGGTATATACCCAAGTGAATTGAAAACATCTGTTCTCAAAACACTTGTATGCAAATGTTCATAGCAGCATTATTCATAATAGTCAGGAAGTGGAAACAATCCAAATGTCCATCAACCGAAAAATGGATAAACAAGTGGTATATCCATAAAATGCAATGCTATTTAGCTACAATAAGGAATGAAGTATTGATTTATGCTACAACATGGATGAACCTTGAAAACCTTATGCTAAGTGAAAGAAGACAGATATAAACGGTCACATATTATATTACATCATTTATATATTAATGTCCAGAATAAGGCAAATATATAGACAGAAAAAAGATCAGTGGTTGCCAGGGGTTGGGGAAAGGTAAAAAAGAGAATAGTGTTTCTTCTGGGGGTGATAAAATGCTCTAGAATTAAGACAGCAATGACGGTTGTACAATTTTGTGAATATGCCAAAATTCACTGAATTTAAAAGGGTGAATTTTATGGCATATGAATTATATCTCATAACTATGTAATTTTATTTTGTATGGAAACAAAATATTCAACTAATAGGCTACAATTTTAATACTGTTGAATGAATTGTTTTCATTTTTTAAATATTAAAAGTGTATTGCCATAACAAGTCCTAAGCATATAACTTCCCTCTTTTTTCATGCTATTTCCTTAAGATAAGTTCTGAGTAGAATTACTGAGGTAAATGGTATATTATAAATTTTATGGCTCTTCATAATGTTAAACTGTTTTTGCAGGTCTAGTGCAAATTTATACCATTATCAGAAAAGTATCAGTAAACAAGTCTCATTTCACCATGAAGTTAGCATTGTAAGGTGTCACTAAATTTTAAGTTAACATATTTTAAATAAAAATATGACAAATAGAATACAGAAAATGTTAAGTTTTTCACTTAGTTAAATCTATTTCTGGACTTTATTCTCTTCCTTTGACATAATTATGTGCCTGTAGTTTTATAATAGGTTCTTACATCTGGTAATGTTACATGTTCTTTCCTCATCTTTTTTGAACTGTTTTCTTATACACCTATTTAAATTTCCATACATATTTTAGAATACATTTGACAAGGTATAAAACTCATGACATTTCTAAAGGATGTGACTACTCAGAATTCTCTAGGAGGAAACCCCAGAGTCTTCCTCAGAAAGGAACCCTTCTATGTTCTTTCCCACCATCCTGTAGGTACCTATAGTGTACATACCACACTGTACTCTACTTGTTATTCTTTTCTATTTCCTTCTAACTGACTTTGGAAAATTAAATAAAAGGACTATCCCTTATTTCTGTATCCTAAGTTAGTGGCACATAACAGCATATTAAAAAAAGTAGGCTGGGCGGTGGGAAGGGACAGACTGGGATTTCAAAATGTAGAATAGATAAACAAGATTATACTGTATAGCACAGGGAAATATATACAAGCTCTTGTGGTAGCTCACAGCGAAAAAAAAAGTGTGACAATGAACATATGTATGTTCATGCATAACTGAAAAATTATGCTCTACGTTGGAATTTGACATAACATTGTAAAATGACAATTACTCAGTAAAAAAAAAGGTTAAAAAAAAAAGTAGTCTGAACCAATGAATGAACATAAAAGATACCACTTACTTGAGTGAAACAAGCAATTATTGCTTGGCACTATGTTAGGACCTATGGGAAAAACAAAGAAAGTAGAAAACATTGTCCTGCCTCCCAGGGAACCTAGAAACTAAAAGGAAGGGAAAACAAAGGGAAACTACAAATACATAACTTTGTAGGATTATAACAGAACAATGATTATGTAATTAATATTACTACGAATTTAATAAAGGGTACAGAGAAGAATGAGTGCAGTAGGAGCTGAGGACTCTTGGAACTTGAGAAGGGAAGCAAAGCACTAAAAGGATATGGATAAGTGGGAAACAAGTACATTACAGTCTTTGGGTAAACTCATGAACAAAAACATGAAGTGGGAATTTGCATGGTATGTGGGAGTCACAAACCTACCCATTCCACAAACAGACTCAACTGTGCCCCAAAAGTTTTATTCTATGTAGTAAAGAATCACAAGATTTTTACCTGGAGTTCTCCAAGTTTCTTAGATGTTGGTGAAACAATGGTAAAAAATCCACTGATGTAATGGGTTGGAGAAAGCTGGGCTAGTCCATTGATCTGAACTCTACCAATTGGAAGATGTTCAAGTTTGGTGATTACTTCCAGCACCAGCACAGCCATGTCTAATCAGAAACAATTACAACATAGGCAGACATTTTTCATTTACTTTTACTTTGGAAGTGGGCAGAAAGATACACATTATAAAACTTTTTTACTTAAAAAAATCATTTTATTTTCAAATAAACTATGCACTTACCATATCATTCAGAAGGTGGGAAAGAGTGAACCCAAGATCAAAAGAACAAGAATGTTTTAGAGAAGAATACTAACAAATACCTTTCATGGAGAAAACAATTACATAAAAATATTTAGCATATCAGGTATTTGATAAGCAAAATACCTTCAAAAGACTCCCCACCCATATTTGGTAAGGACTCAGGCTTTGGTTTTTACAATATAAAAGCAACAATTTTCAGTTTTTTAATTCTCACCATTTCTAGTTTTGAACTTGACAAAGGGCTTCTCCTGTATAGATGCATGGGTTGGTCCCTGCCTCCCAGGAGTATCTTACTGTTTACTCCTCAGTTAGATCTGGAGCACCGAAATGCTGAGAGCACTTAGAACTAAAAAGAATGGAAATAAACTCCTTAACTGCATTCTTCAATTAGCTGCGTAGACTTAACACCTTCATGGTCCTAATTTACAGCAGGAGAAATACAATGCATGCATATGCAATCTGAGATTATTTCAGGACAGTGTAACTTCTGAATATTTTCTTACCGAAGTTGAGAAGACGGTTCATTTTCACCATTTGTTCAATGCCACAGTAAAAAGAGCATTGGATTTATAATTAGGAGACCTGTGATTGCATTGTGGCTCCAACATTCACAAGCTACTTCCATGTAAGCCACAGTTGTCTATAAAATAGGCATCATCATGGCTTTGTGAGGACTGGAATTTATTGCACGTAAAACACGTAGCACAATACCCTCTCACATGGTAGTTGCTTACTGGTTGTTATATGACTTTCAGCAAATTACTTAACACATCATAGCCCCTATCTTATCTATTCATGGAGTTATCTGGAAAATCTATGAGCTAATAGATGTAAAAGTGTTTTGTGGACTATAAAATAATGTGCATATATAGAATAAGGAAGTATACCAACATTTGGTGGCTATTTACTAACAGCCAGGCTCGTCCATGTCTCACTAATTTTCTTAATAAATCTATGATACAGTTGTTTCTGTCCCCATTTTAGGATAACCAACACTGGGGCTCAGAGAAGTCATCTGACATGCCTAAGTTCACTCAGCTTTAAAGTGACAAATCTTGGCAAACATTCAGTTCTGCCCAACTGTAAAGTATACTACACCATGGTGCTTCATTATTTACTACTTCTAGGGAGGAAAAACTTAATTCTTAACAGGCTTCTGACCTCTATCCTTCCCTTTTGCTGTGGAATTAGGATCCCTATTGTCCCCCATTCTCTCCACCCCCATTGCTTTTCATATTCCTACTAACTGAATGCTCTCTGATAGAAGAGAGGCAAAAATAAAGTGATGAAACTCAGCGAAGTATCATCATTTTCTCAGTCTCTACTCTAACTGTCCCATGCTCCAAACACTTTCATGGCTGCTATTTCCTGTAGAGATAAAGGGTAAGGGAAGAAAGATGTAAGAGAGTATGAGGCATACAGAATCCTGTATTTCCTAAGGCAGTATGCAAAGAGGAAACATTTGTGGTCTTGGAGTCACCCTGAAATTAGGGTTAGTGTTAGGGTGACCCCAGGGTAAGTTAAATTTTACCTGTGAAACTCAAATTCATCACTTAGAAAATGAGGATAACGCAAATGTACAGAGCCTCACAGAATGTAATCTAGTACATCCCCATGGCTTCCTCCTATTCCTCCTACTGTATTTTTACTTTCCTTAAACAAAAAGTTTTAAAAGATTTAAAATGTAACGATTTTCTCATTAAAAACAAATCTTTCTGTACTTAACATGTTTTTGTAACTGCCCATTCGTTCAGAATAAGATGAAATAGATATAATGAAATGAATAAAACAAATCATCCTATCTACTTCACAAGGTTGTTTTAAACATCAAACAAAATAATGGACTTCAAAGGATTTTTTTTTTCCCTTAATGGAGGCACTGGGGATTGAACCCAGGACCTGGTGTATGCCAAGCATGCACTCTTATCACTGAGCTATACCCTCTACTCCTGGAAGTATTTTATCAATTGTAAAATGCTATATATTTTCACTTGTTCTATTTTTTTTAATCTGAGGAATTCATATAATCTGTTTTCCTACCTCCCTTTTTTCCAACCTGGAAAGATTTATGTTTTACATTATTCATGTTTTATGCTAGTATGACAACATATTGACTAGTTTATGCATTTTATTTTCTTTTAAATGAACTGTGCAAACAAGGGTATATAAAAGAGTAATAAAACAAATGCCTACCACATACCTTAAGAAATAGGCTCTTTCCAAGTTTTCAGTTAGAGTATGCTCTTGTGTGAACTAATATTTGACCTCTTCTGTCTTCATTTTCTAATAAACATATGCTCATGTTCACAGGTGGCCATCACTTAACAAAGTTCACCTCATCTGTCTCCTATTCAAATCCTATCTTCTCCAAGGCTTCTTTCCTAATTAGAATCATGAAATTTGAGTTCTGGCCCATTTGATGGTTAACTCTTCAATTTATTAATGGGAAAATGACTTGCTCAAAGTAAAGCAGCAAGTGTGTGCAGAACAGAAGTAGGATTTACGTTTTAGATTTACAGTACCCAGAGTACCTATGGGTATCCTTTAATAGCTCTTATCAGATACTTTCCACCTATTATTGTAGCTAAACTTCTCTGTGAATTGTTAGAATTAGATACCACTCTGATTACATTTTTATTCATTTTTGTAATTACCACAGAGCCTAGCACAATGTCTAGTACATGCTAAGTGTTCAATATATAACTTTTGTATGACTGAATTTTTTGTTCTTTATATTTCAATGTCTTCAAAAATTTTCTTCTTGATAGAATGTAAACTTCTTAAGGACAGGTTAACCTTTAGTTTACTTCTAGCTCTCAAGTATTCTTAATACAACAATGTTGTTGTGATAAATGCTTAATTTTTACAGGCTTGAACTGATCTGATTTTATAAGTAACCCCACCATCCAAAATGTGTTTAAAAGAAAGCTTGACTTGAATAGAGGAATAACACAGTACCTTTAGACTGCTTTCCCTGAACAGAAATGATCAAATCTTGCTTGGCTCCTGGTTCCCTATGGAGGAATCCTCCCATCTCTGAAAACCTGTATCACTAACTCATTAAACCATCCACTTGACATTTAGCATGTACTATTTTGTACTATTAGTAAATTTTATATCTAAATCCTCTTTCCTTGAGCATGATGTATGTCCTAGAGCACAGACTACAGTTATTGCTTAAAGACACATGGTGTGCTAACAAGCGCATGAGTTTTGGTGTCAGACAGAAGTGAGTTCAAATCCTAGTTTTGCCATTTATCACCTATGTAACTTTAGAGAGTATTCACTTCATCTCTCTGAATCACAGTTTCATTATCTATAAAAAAAGAGAAAATATCTATCTCGAGGCTTATGAAGAATAAGGAACAGGTACCAACTGCTAGTGCACAGTATATTCTCAATGATAGCTATTATAAAACCTCTTTGACTCCTCTGGGTTATACAATAATACCTATGGTTAACAACATAAGCAAATTTTTATTAGGCTTGCAGGTGAAATGATAAGACAAAAACATACCCGTTAGATAAGAGGTAAACTGCTTTGGACCACATCGAATAGCATAACGTGTAGTTGTTCTCACAGCTTTTGGTTCGGTCTGCAATGCATCCCTGGGGCAAAAGAGGGTTCCTTCTGATGTTTCTCCCCACCATCTTACTCGGACAAGCACACAAGCAGGAGGCTTTGCAATCTTCCATATGACTTTATTAACAGTAAGTTTCAGAAAGCAGCGTAGCTGGCCTTCAACCAGGGGTGGTAGACTTGTAGATGGTGAAATATCACTCAAACCTGTGGAGGAATCCAAGAACAGCAACTCAAAATATAGAAAACATACAATCTGCTTCTTGAATGAAAGCACAAAAACATTTTAATTTCTACAGAGAAAAAGCTTATTCTATTCATCCTAACACATGAGAAGTAACCAGAAAACCAGATCATAGACTAACCTACCTGGACATTTAAGCTGCTCTGACAATTAGTATTTAGGGTTTGACTTAGGTTATTGTAAGTAAAGAACATACCAAGTTAAGACATGCTGACACAAACTCCTTTTTATTTGAAAGATACCAAATGAAAAATAACAATGATACAGTATATAGGTTTCAAAAAAAATCTCTGAAGTAGTTGAATCCTCCAAGTACTGTTGTTTTCATAATTGCAATGTCCAGTTTTTAAGATATGTTATTTTCATCTAATTCTCTTATTTTAAAACCATCACTCAACATAAAACTCCTTTCACTTAATTCTCCAATGATTAAGCCTACACCACACACCTCAGCATTTCAATAAAGACCACCTGTGTGTTTTGTTCCTGCCAACATCATCCAGGCAATGAGGATAGGAACTATTATCTTCAGATTCTGTCACTTTTTTTTTTAGCACAGTACTGGGTTCATATTTACTGGCTTTTAGATTTTAGACAGATAATAAAATGTAAATGAGGCAATTAATCATGACTTTCTATAAAGCTTTCCTTAATGACCTTGATTGCCTTCCATTCACAGTAACTTCTAACCATGACTTAGAGGAGATTTAAGAACTCATTCCTGTATTTCACATAGCTTTCAATTCCTCTTACTTTTTGCCTGAGGAGTGGTCATGACTTACAAGAAGAAAATACACTGGAGTCTATCTATATAACTAATTCTTTGGATTTCTAAAGCAAACACCCTCTCTGCTTTTTATAGTGAAGAAAAGACCTATCATAATCTTTATGGATCACTAGTTTCAACATAAAAATTATACACAGGTGTGTATGTGAGCATTCCTGTATATGCAAATAGTATAGTGAGAAGGATATTCTTGTTATTTCTATTTTGATTTTTCTCCTATCAACCAAATATGCTTGACTAATGCAACACAGGGAGCACCAGCACTGAACACTTTCATGCTTCTGTTTTATATCCTCCCATTATTTCTGGAAGGAAAGGCATTGCCCCATAACTGCCTCAGTTATCTTTAAGCAGTTTGGATATGACTCATTCCCAGACTGTAGCTTTAGTCTTCAATCCAATGGCCTAATGCACTATCACCATTCCTAATACCTCTTTGCCTATGATATGAAGCAGCAGTCAGCTAGTTTTCTGTTTTGTTTGAGGTAGCCCTGTAGAGATTCAATTTCATTTCCTGATCTGCCCTGGGTTCCCAGGGTGACTGTTCTTGCAGCTAACATTTCCTTACCCTCTTGGTGAGCTTGCTTCTCCTTGAGCATGCTAACCTGATAAGGTCCTCCTGCTACACACGCTTTCATTACCTCAAATTCTTCAGAGATCTTCCTGCCCATGCCCTTACCAACCACCTTCCTCTCCACTCCAACCCTACTACATTGTCACTCCCCAGTCTTTCCTCCTCTTTCCTCCACAACTACCTTTTCCCAACTCCCACCTATAGCTCTTCATGCTTCATGACTGTCTCAAGCTTCAGTTACTCAATTAACATTTACTGAGTCCTGCTTTCCGCTAGTTCTCGGGGATTTAGTAATGTATAAAACGTGATCTTTGCTGATTAGGATTACTGACGTATTCTCCTCTCCGACTTATCTTCCAGTCCCATGTAGACCTATAAAGCTATACCTACCTCCCCGACCCCTGCCCCCGCCCATACGTCTAACTCTATTACAAACACTAAGTCATGGGAATTTAATGTACAGCACGGTGACTATAGTTAATGATAGTGTATTGTACATTTGAAAGTTGCTAAAGAGGAAATTTTAAAAGTTCTCTCCACAAAGAAAAAAAGTGTAACTACGCATGGTGATGGATACTAACTAGTCACTGTGGTAATAATGTCGCAATACATACAAATACCCAATCATTATGTGGTACACCTGAAACTAATATAATAAATCAATTATATCTGAAATTTTTTAAGTAAAAAGCAAAACAAAACACTCCTACAATTCTTTGTTCCCTTTCTCTAGAAGTATCCATTTTTAGCCCTCACCTCGCCCCATTTATTCACCCATTTTGCCCCCTACTCCAGCCCCTATTTCCTTTCCATTCGCAGGAGGGACAATTGCTGTCTCTTTTAACCTTCTAATTCCTAGGTTACTCCCTCCTCCATCCCCCTCCTTTTTTAAACAGTCGGTGTGGGGGTCTCCCTAGGACGCCTAGCACCCTGCTCCCCTAACTCCGCCCTACTACGCTTTCCTCAACGTTTGGTCGCTCAGGTTACCTCTCTTCTTCCGGCTACGGCCGCCTCCAGGCCCCTGGGCTTTCCGTTGTTTCATGACGAGCCCCAGCTCTTCTTCACCAACTCAACGCTGGCCCCAAAACCTAAGCTGTAGCCTCCCGCCATCCCTTCCCAAGGCGCTTGCGTTCCCCGGCAACCGGCGCCGCTGGGCAGCTTGGGAGGCAGAAAGAAGCACCTCTTCCTCTAACAGTCCCGGGAAGAAATGAGAAAGGAAGGCGCCAAGACTCCTTCCCGCCAATAGACTACAACACCCAGGATGCTTTGCTACACTACCTCTGCGGGGCTGGATGCTGGCGCCTCCAGCTGCGCAAGCGCAAAGGGACAAGCTCGTTGAGGACTCCATTGCCCAGAGTGCATTGCCTTCAGGAGCGCTCCTGTTTCCGGCGAGGGTCGTCGAGTTCTCCGCTTGGGGTCTGAGGGGTCAGAGACTCCGTTACCCAGCTCCCTTTGTGGAGCGCAGTTGCGCACTTCCGGTGGAAGCGCTGAGGCGAGGGGGTGGGGTTTGCGGAGCCGGTGGGCGGTGCTGCCGGTAGCTGGGTGCTGTCCAAAGGCGACAGGGCGTCGCTAGGGGAGCGAGCTGTGACCGGTTGGGCCGCACTCAGCGTGGGACGAAGCTTCTGCTACTGTTCGACTACCCGCGGCCTCCTCTTCATGTCGGCCCTCGAGAAGAGCATGCACCTCAGTCGCCTGCCCTCTCGCCCTCCTCTACCTGGCAGCGGCGGCAGTCAGAGCGGAGCCAAGATGCGAATGGGGTACGTGACCCGTCCCCCTTCTCCCTAGAGACCAGGCCCCGACCATTGGAGAATGGTGTCTCTGGGCGTTTAGAGCGGCACGACAAGGGAGGGTAAGGATAGAGAGAATGTTGGCGCCGGCCTGGACATGTTTAGATGAAGTAAAAGGCAGATCTGGGGACTAGGGGAGGCGCCAAGTCAATGGAAATTGGAGGACAAATAGTATTGGAGGGCGAAGGGAATGAGGCAAAGATTAAGGAAGCTGAGAGGATAGTTTAAGAGATGTAGGAGGCACCGCCAGAAGAAGGGGTAGAGGAGGTTTGAAGAAAGGGAGAAGAGCGGCGACAAAGAGTTGGGGGGAAATCTGCCAGGGAGGGTTAAGGGAAAAGGGAAATAATTGAGAGAAGAGTTGAGGAGAATTAGAAGAACTAGGGAAAGATTTGGGAGAACTAAGAAGACTGTAAGAACTAGCTATTAGGGGAAAAAAAGCTGAGGGAAACAGAACACCTGAGGCACAGTTAGAGAAGGAAAGAGAACTAGGAAGCAGAAGGTTCTAGAGAGAGTGCCTAGAAGTGTAAGAGGCAGATTCAGGGAGTGAATGAACGGGTGACTTAGAGATGAGGTCTCTTAAGGGGTACTGAGAAAGTGGGGAGCAGGCCTAAGGAAAGATGAAGAACAGCCAAGAAGACTGTTGGGGGTGACAGGGATGTGCTGAGAAGTGAGGCTAACCGAATAAGGGGAGGAGTGGTGAGGAAGAGGGCTTAATGACCATGGGCTCCAGAGATTGAGAAACGACTAGGAATAAGATGTAGTGAATGTTAAGTGCCGCAGAGGTAAGGTCTGGGAAGCTTAAAGAGGAAGATTTGGGCAGTTGATTTTTGCTAGGCAAATGGGTCTGATGGAAGCTAAGTACTAGTCTGATAAGATTCAGAATTAATGAAGCATCGAGAGTAACCACTTAAAATGTTTGAGGGAGAAACTTTTCTTTATTGGGAAGGGTGGAGCTGGGTTGGCTTTTGTAATTTTAGATTGTTGAATGGCTTGAGCCAGGTTAGGAGATACTAAGGTGTAGGAGACAGTATAATGAGTTGAACGTGGGAGAGATAATTGCTAGAAAGCAGAGATAAATAAACAAGCAGTTGGTTTTGAGGGGTATTTGTAGTATCAGATAGATTTCTGGAGACTAGTGACTGTAAAGAGAAGAGGGGTAGGGAGAAATACTTAGGTATGAGGTAGTCAAGAGTGTGTGGATTCTAGAGATAGAATATTCTTGGAATAAGGACTAGAGAAGAAAAACCTTAGGTTCTGAATAAGTAACATGTACAAAAACTGATCAGAAAGGAGATGAAGGTAGGAGATGCAGTACTGTGAAAGCAGGTCCTAAGAATGAAGAGAAAGAAGAATCCTATAAATTAGAACAGTGGGGTGAAGGGGTTGTGAGAATGATTGGAAAAGCCAGGGAAGAAAACTAAGAATTGAAGTGGAGACCTGACTATGATACACAGTAGAAAAATGAGAAAACCTTGACAGGAGAAGATAGGTGGATGGATGCACAGTACAAAGAGGTGGTAGAAAGCTACATATAAGGTAAAATGAAGATTGATTTGGCATTGGAAGACAGAAGCTAGGACTGTAACATGATTAAGGAGAATCTGGAAGCTGATCCATAACAGATTATTTGGGAAAATTAACCTGGAGTATATAGTTAATGTAACATTTATTTTTGATATGTATCTTAGTTGCTGCCTTTCTTAAACTAAACTTTGATCTTTCAGTACTCTTCTGTAAAAATGTATAAAAATATTAGCTTTTTAATAACTATACATGCTTCAGATAAGTTTAACTAGAGTTTAGATTCTCACTTTGTCAGAATAAGTTCTCTGAAGATGAACTGAAGGAAAATACTAAGAGAAAATAAAATCTACTGATTAGAGGATTGTTAGTAACTTAACTGCTTTAAATAGGTGCTTTGTTCTCCTTAATTTAGGTTAACTGCTTATCCTAAAATAAAATTCTTTAAATAGATGCTTCTTTGTAGTATTGTGAAGAGAAGAGCATATGTTGGTGAATTTTATGTGATCCTCATGTGGCTTATTTTCCTGTATTTTTTTTTTTTTTGGTCTTGCTCCACTTAATTTTTTAATTATTTATTTTACTTTTTTACACCTTTATTGTGGCATGGTTCCTGTATGGTAAATTACACATATTTCAAATGTACAATTTGGTGAATTCTGATGGATGTATATAGCAGTGAAACCACCACCACAGTCAAGATAGCTAACATTTCCATCACTCCCCAAGAGGTTCAAATTTCGAATTCCCAATTCATCCCTTCTCATCCCCTTTACTCCCTGGTAAATAAGTTTATTCTCTGTGTCTGTGAGTCTGTTTGTTTTGTAGATAAATTCATTTGTGTCCTTTTTTTTAGATTCTACATATAAGCAATTATTTTCCTGTATTTTCTACTTCTTTATTGGAGTATAGGCATGTCTGTAAGTCTAATGTTAGTGATAATACAGACTCTCTCCCCCTTAGAATCATAAAGCTAGAAGAGAGCTTTGAAATGATCTTACCACTTCACTGTATAGTTGAGGAAACTGAGACTTGGAGAAATCTGCATTCTGTAAGGTAAACTAAGAGGCAGGGGACTGTATTTTCTCTAACTAAATAAGAAAACTGAAATTCAAACCTTCCTCATACTAAGGCACCTTAGAAACTTACTGGTAGGGTCAGCTAGGACTGGGACTTGGGTCTCTTGACTCTGAGACCCATTGTGTTTTTTGGATTCATAGCTGTTACTGTTGGCAATACTTAATTTGAGTTGTGTATCTTATTCCTTTGCGAATACTCTAGGATTCAGTCTTCCTTTTTCCTCAGTCAGACCTTGTTGAGCCTGTTCCTTTGACACTCCCTTATAAGACTGTCTCTTTTGAATATTTTTCATAATCTCTTATTTTCAATTTCAGTAAACCTTATTTACATGTGTTTGCGTATTCAGGGTGGTTTTGAGTTTTTGGTTATTCTTGAGTTTCCATAATTTAGTTTTTCCAATTGGATTTTGTAATTCCAGAGTATTGCCTGGATAAAGCAATAATAGCAGTTGCTTTTTCTTTTTCAATTATTACTATATGCCAGTCATTGTGATAGTAGCTTTATGTATGTTATTTTATTTAATCTGCCCACACCATTGCAGGGTGGATATTTCCATTCATTGGTAAGTAAGGAAATTCAGACTTTGAGATTAAAGATCACTCAAGTAGTATGTGGCAGAATCAGGATCCAATCTAAGTTTAGTTTCTTGAGTCCATTTGCTTTTCAGAACACCAACACTCTCTTGAATAAGGCCTGAAATCCTGGTTTTATTGTTCCTTGATAGATGTAGGCCAGTAGATGATGCTGCAAACAGTGGTTTTGAACTTTTCAATTAAACCTTTTGGAGCTATTCTGATTTTAGAGCCCTACTTGCAACTGGTATTAGTCTGTTAGGGTTGCCATAACAAAAAAATACCCATTTTTTTTTTTTCTCAGAATTCTGGAGGCTAAGAAGTCCAAGATCAAGGCATCAGTAGACTCTGTGTCTGGTGAGGACCACTTTTTGGTTCATAGATGGCAGTATTCTGTGTCCTTATGTGGCGGAAGGGGGAAAGAAGCTCTGTAGGGTCTCTTTTGTAAGAGCACTAAGCCCATTTATGAGGACTACCTCATGACCTTATCACCTCCCAATGGCTCTTCCTTCAAATACTATCACATAGGGGGTTAGGATTTCATGTGAATTTTGTGGGGACACAAAAATGTTCAGTCTGTAACACCCGGTGTGTTTGAGGATGTTTTGAAAATCACTATTTTAGTACATTCCATTACCATTAGAGAGACTATAGGTTATTAAAATGATTCATTTTTCAACATGTTTTTGGTTCACTATTAGTACTTTGTTTCTATAATTATCTCTTACACTTTTATAGTACTTTGACATGTATATATTAGTGCTCTTTTATATTACTTTATGAGGTAAGTTAGGACAAGGGTTAATATTTTCTCTTAATGAGAAAACTGAAATGTTCATTGACTTGCCTAAGATCATAGAATCATTAAGTGGCAGAAATAAGACTTCTGAAACTCAGACTTCAGATTTTCAGTCCATTGTTGTTCTTGTTATACCTTGGTGCAAAGAGATTGATGTTTAAAGTGATAGAGATCTGAATTTGAAGCCTAGCTTGAGTATTTACTCAAGTCATTTAACCTCTCATAGTCTGTTTCTTATCTCTAAAACTGGGATAGTGCTGCTTACCTTAGAGTGCTGTGAGAATATATGTGAAAAGCAGTAATGTTTCCTGCCACATAAGCTCTTAAGAAATGGTAACTAGTAAATTATTTTATGTTGAGAACTATGAGAAAACTCATTCTTTATGAAGTAGAAGTGCTCCTCTCAGTATCTTATGATGTCAGCTTTTCCCCCTTGAGCTCAAGCTGTGTATTTATTCATCAGATAGTTTTTCATTCAACTATGTAAGTTTATTGGGAGCTGTTCACACAGAGAAATAAAGGGCAAAGTGGAGTGATTTGCTCAAGGTCACATATTGAGTTACTAAAAGAATTAAATCTTAGTGTTTCTATTTATGTTAATTATCAATTTCAGAAAAAATTAAGTTAGAATTCACATACCTTAGAATTCACCATTTTAGAGTATATGATTCGGTGATTTTTAGTATAGAAGGTTGTACAATCACCACCTCTAATTCCAGAATATTTTCATCATCCTGTAAGGAAACTACTTACCTGTTAGAAGTCACTCCCCTTCCCCCTGGCAGCCATTAATCTACTTTCTGTTTGCCTATTCTGGAGATACCATATAAGTAAAATCATACAATATGTGGCCTTTTGTGGCTGGCTTCTTTTACTTAGCATAATGTTTTCAAGTTTCATCCATGTCGTAGCATGTATCAGTACTTTTTTTTTTTTGCTGAATGATACTCCATTGTATAGATATGCCACAATTTATTCATCAGTTTCTGGACACTTGGGTTGCTTCCAGTGTTTTGCTATTTTCAATAATGCTGCTGTGAACATTCACATGTAAATCTCTGTGTGGAAGTATGTTTGCATTTCTGTTAGGTAAATATCTAAGAATGGAATTGCTGAGCAGTATGGTAAATTATGTTTAACTTTTTAAGAAACTGCCGAAGTATTTTCCAAAGTAGCTATTTAAAGCTTTTTATGTATTAGGAATGTTTTCTCTTTTTAAGTGTTAAAAATATTTTTCCAAGTTGCCTTTTTACTTTGCTTATGATATTTTTTGCCATGTAAAGAGTTCTGTTTAAAAATTTTAATGTACTCAAATCTATCTAATAAAATCCGTTGCTTCCAGATATTGGATCACAGAAAGACATTTTCTTCTCCCAGGATATAAAGCAGTTCCTTTATGTTTTTTTCCAGGATCTGTATGCTTTCTTTTTTTAAATCCGTTTTAAGTTTATCTTGATGTGCAAAATGAGGAACAGATCCAATATTATCTTTATCCAATATTATCTTTATCCATAGACTATCCAGTTGTTGTAACACAGTTTATTAAAAAGTCATTTTCCCATTATGTGAATTTCACCTCAATAAAAATCAGTCCTTTTCCCTACTGAATAAAATGACATCTTTATCATATACGAAATTTCTACATAGATTTGAGTCTGCTTATGAATTTTTTTCCTTTTCCATCAGCCTATTTTTGTGCCACTACTATGCTTTTAATTAGCGGTATTATTAATATGTTTTAGTAGATGGTAGAGGTGGCTTCATTTTTTAAGATTTTCTTGGCTCCTTTTACTTGTTTATTCTTACAGATAAACTAACCAGCTACACTAGTGCCTGATAGTATTCTTATTGGCATTATATTAAATATGTGAATTAACTTAGAATAAACATTTTTTATGATGTTGAGTCTTCTTGAAGAAATATGGTGCTTTTCAATTTGTATGAATCCCTTTTGAAGGAAAAATATTTTACATCCCAAGTACTGACACAAGTTATATTTAATGTTTTACATTATATTATATAAATATGTTAAACATGATAAAAACTTAGTGTTTAATATTATATTTAATGTTACCTAAATATTTACAAAATAAAACTAGGGATAAGTTCCTATGTATAAGAGTAAATTCCTTATTACTCTTACATAATTATACAACTCAACAGATTTATTATTTAAGCACAACTAAACCTACAAAATTTCTCAAGTTCAGATTAACAAATTACAGCAATGTGAAATAATGTAATTTTCTGTTAACAATTGTGGTTTAACTGAAAATATTATGTATTAAAATAAATAATATTTGTTAATAGGAAGTTCAGAGTTTATTCAGTTATTCTTCTTTATTAATCAGGACCCAGGCTTTTTGCATCCTTTCTTTTGCCATCTGTAGAAATGTTGGCTTTTCCTTCTCTTGTTTGTCACATTATGGTTGCAGGATGGCTACTGCAACTCCACTTTCTTCTTACTTTTATTGTCTCTCTCCAACTTAAAAGGAGGGAACAGGGGCAAAGGCCTTTTTCTATCTGAGTTTGTTACTTTTATTTTCCAGGAAAGAGAAACAACACAGCAGATTTTCCCCTGAAGTCTCTTTGTCCAGAACTGGTTCACATGTATATCCTAAGACCAGACACTGGCAGTAGGGATTACTATGACTGGTTTAGACCAATTCTGATTCATTCCTCTGGGCTGGAGGAGAGATAACAAAAGATCTGAAGCAATTTAGAATTCCGTTAGGAAACTGAGAGTGGTGGGAAGTGGGAAAGGAATTTCTGGAGTAGAGAGTAAACAGCATCTGCCCCAAGTCCTGATGTTAGAAAGCAGGGGAAACTGATCAAATTCCCTACTGTTTTCATTGCAGCACAGATACAGGAAGTGATATCTCTCTTTCCCTTCCTCCCCCATTTTCTCCCTCTGCCCCCTTATGCCAGCTTTGAGCCCCTTGACCTGAGAGCACTTCTGAGTGAATGTCCATTTTTCCATTGTTGCTAGACTTACTGTCAGCAACTGTTTCTTTTTAGTGTCTCCAAAATTGGGTAATTGGAATTTTTTTTTAACCTAATGAGCCTTTCTTGTTATGTTACTTGGTGTCAGATTTGAGAAAACACCTCTGGTTGATTAGGAAAATCTTTCCTTCATACTATGCAATAGTTTCTTTTAGAGAAGAAAGTTTTAATTAATAGCAGTATCAAAAGGATTGTCCACTTATGTGCCACACTTAGATGTTGTTCATATACAGTACTGACAACCAGTCCCAAGCACATACTACTGATACAGTTGACCCTTGAACAGCAAGGCTTTGAACTGAGCGGGTCCACTTATACACGGATTTTTTTTCCAATAGTGAATACATTTGACCCTTGAACGATAGGGAGTTGAGATGGTTACCCTCCACACAGTGTAAAATCCACATACAACTTATAGTTGGCCCTCCATACACCTTGGGTCAGCATCTGCAGGTTCAACCAGTCTCCAATTGTGCAATATTTACTATTGAAAAAAATTCTTGTGTAAGTGGACCCACACAGTTCATGCCTGTGTTGTTGAAGGGTCAGCTGTACTACACTACTACAGTCAGTGATTGGTTGAATTCATGTATGTGGAATCTTGAATATGGAGGGCCCGCAGATACGGAGGGCCAACTGTAAGTTATATATAGATTTTCCATTGTGGGGAGGATCACCTCCACGTCCTGCCCCCCACCTTCTGCATTGTCCAAGGGTCAACTCTATATTTTGAAGATTGAATAAGAGATTATGTTGAAAATTCTAGTCATTCGAAGCCATAGTAGAAGGCTGGAGTTGTTTACTATCATTTCCTTTCCACCATACCTCTGCGTATGCCCTTTGCCGTGGACTTTTTCCAGGTATAAGTGGAAATCCTATGTCTGCCACTAATAAGCCATGTGGCTTGGTAAAGTTATTTGTCCTCTTCCTGGGCCTCACAGTTGTGTAGAAGAAAGAACACTTTGGCACCAGACATGCTAGAGTATAAATCCAAGCTCCAGTGCTATGTAAAGTGGCTCTGCGTGAGTTACTTTACATCTCTGGGCCTGTATTTCTCCATCTTTAAAAGGGGGATATTTTTCTTGCAGAATTCATCACACTGCTTGATACATAATTGACAGCTAATTACTTCCTTACATAAAGTAGTATTTGGGTTAGATGATCTCTAATAGTCTGATCCAGTATGTAGTTTTTAGAATCCAACTTTCCTGCTTTAATAAGGATGCCCTTATCAACAGTAATGAACACACCAAACTACCATGACTCCACACAGCCATTTAGTTGCCTTCTTTCTATTCTTTCCATTCTCTTCAAAGTGTGCTAATGAGAACTTTTTTTCTTTTTTAAAATCAGCGGTGCCTTGATTTAAATAGCTGGCTGCAATTACACTTCAGTATTTGTCTCCACAAGACTCCTAAACTGGGGCATTTGTGACAACAGTGACTAGGTCGCTATTGTGCAGCTCATGATTCATTAGTAACTCTTCTAACAGACTTAAGCAGCCTAATGGATGTTGAAGTGTATTATGCCTATTTGGATTTGACACATTCACTTAAAAACGCAACTTACATTTCTTATTCCTTATTTTCTAAGTAGGCAGGGAAATTTTTTCCTCCCTCCCTCCTTTTCTTCTCTCTCTCTCTTCCTCTCCTTTATTTCCTTAGCAGTTAATATATAGCAGTCATGTAAGTTAGTTGGTTTTGGCATCATCACATAGTAGGCAAGGAGCGCATCCTCCATGCCCCAGCCTTTGTGGATATAGCACTTACCTGTTTGACTTATAATTATTGGTCAGCTGTATACTCCTCAAGACTATGAGTTTCTTAAGGGTAGGAATTGTCTTAATTTCCCAGTGCCTAGCATGTTGTCTACTTAAGTGCTGACTGAATGAGAAAAACAAATCCTAGACCTATTTAGCCTCATTTTATAAGAAAAATCTTATTTCCTCACCTGTTCCATTAAGATGGCATAACTAAAGCTACAGTCCCTTTCTTCTGAAAGCTATTTCACGTCATAAAATAATAGAATCTGTACTTTATTTCAGCACTGGCGTTTAGGTAAAGTGTGTTATATTTACAAATACTTTGGCTTAATTTGAGACTTAAAATACTCATGTGGTTGAAACTCATGCTTGGAATTAGTCTCTTACATGTAAAGAGTCATGCCTGTTTCTTACTTTTATTTTATCAGAATTTAACAGTTTATCTCTTCCTCTGTCATTCCCCAAACCTGAAAGCAAGTCCACTAGTATAAGAGAGCAAATGTCAATTAGCAATTACTTTCAGACAAACTGTATTTTGTAGGTCTGGATTTTTCTGCCCTTGCTCAAATTATCTCTTATTCTCTAAGAGTGAAGACTGTTTTCCAAGGAGGTTATATCTACACACTGTTGACTCTAACAAGTGTAGGGATGAGAACAAACACTCAGCTGTTAAAAGCTAGTATTAAAAGCTCTCCATAGTCATGTCCTAGGCAATGTCAACATTTTACGTTTCTCGAGGAAGAAGATGATACAGAAAGTTGTTTTTGAGGAGAAGGATGATAGAAATGTGGAATCATTATTTAAGTAGTAAAGCTATATAATGATAACTTATTTACTGGATTTCATATATTTGAAGATACATTTCTTATCATATTTAAAATGATAATGTCTTAACAATTGCTACTGGTCAGGTAAGCTCTAACTTGGTTCTCATTGCCTGTACATGAGTAAACACCATGACCAGAATCAAAACTCACAAAATAGGTGTTGGCAGCTTGGAAGAAAATCCTGGAGACAAAAGTGGAGCATTCTTTTAATCACTAAGAACTGAATGGTTGTGAGGAGGGACAGGTGTTCAGTCACATGGATTAAGCAGTATTTCTAAAGTGAGAATCAAAAGTAAGATAGCTCTCTCTATATAATGGTAAAGTCAACATATGAGCAAGTATTTAGTTTTAAGAGGCACTCTATCACCAATGTTCTTGTGAGGCACACAGGACTATATTAGAGTGATTCAGAAGGGAGTAGGATTCTTAGTATGAGGTATTTTATTTTGCTCTCATTTTCCTTTTTCTATATACCCATAAGTGATGAATTGATATAAGTATAAAAGAGCTCTTTCAAGAAATATAAAATGAATTCTAAATGATAAAAGTGTGTCATACTTTAATTGGTAGCTCTTTTTTTTAGTGGTACATAAAATTATAATTCATCTTACAGTTGATGGTGCCATGTATATACAGTATTTTATCTATTCTAACAACTAGATTGTGATCTATTTTGCTTAACCTTCACTAATTTAATTGTAAACTCCTTTTGTATTTTATTTACTTGCCTCACAGTGGTTAGCACACAGGAGCTCAACAAACATTTGATCAATGAATGGATAATGCTCAGACACATGATTTTTTTTTCCAACAGTTTCAAATTGTGCATCCTGAATTTAGTAGGGAAGTAAATGGGAGGAAGGAGCCAAACTTGTTGAGCATAGAAGTGAGATTTAAAAACTGATTATTGTGGAAGGGTGTAGCTCAAGTGGTAGAGCACATGCTTAGCATGCATGAGGTCCTGGATTCAATCCCCAGTACCTCTTTTAAAAATAAGCAAACCTAATTACCTTCCCAACCAGAATAAAATAATTAAATAATACAATAATAAATAAATAAAGTGTAAAAACAAAAAAAAAAAAACAAGAAGAAGCTTTGAAAGGGGGAGGGTCTATCTCAAGTGGTAAAGCACATGCTTAGCATGCATAAGGTCCTGGGTTCAATCCCCAGTACCCCCTCTAAAAATAAATAATTAGATCTAATCAACCCCCAAATAATAAAAAAAAACTGATTATTGACAGTATACAAAAATTAACTTTTGACCTATTTATATCCTTCTATGATTCCATTTTTATATCCCTCTAAATCCTATGAAGAAAATATAGCCCAGGTTGTTGTGAGGATTAAATTTAGATGCTTGTAAAGTACCCAGCACAGATACATGTATGTCTGGTTATTTCATTTAATCCTTCTCATCCTTTTAATTAAACCAGCTTTTGCTTAAACATAAGAACCATGTGTCAAGATATATTAATATCACTTCAAATTCAGTTTTCTGTGTTAATCACCTGAATTATATCTTTATTACTAGCTGAGTCTCATCACAGATAGCATTTTAGTATATTATGGCTGAGTAGACTTGAGAGTAGAGCTTCCCAGAGAATCTAGCATTGTTTCATAATACTGTTAGTCAGGGGAAATGTACTTCAGTTTTCCCAACAACCTGTTTTTAAGTTGGGGAATATGCTAACACTTTTCTCACTGAAAATTGGGAAATCGTAATCTTTATTGGTAATTAAAGAATTTGTACTTTTGCCTCTTCCCTACCCAGGTCATTGTTTAATAAGAATAGTACTTCAACTTTTTGTGGTGTTTGGTTTAACAAAATCTTCATATTCATAATCTTTATGAATCCTTCCCTGACCTTGTTCCATCTCCATAAGTGCCCTGAACAAGGTTGAATGTCCTACCTGTGAGCTCTCATGGTATGCTAGGCTTATTTCTGTCGTAACTGCTATAGTATACAGTGACTATTTACTTGCCTATTTCCCTCCAGGCATGAGTTCTTTGAAGTCAAGAACCAAGTTTTATTCATCACTGGAATTTTGGGCCTGCTGATTTCCAGCAAGAAGTGCCCAGGAAGTGTGCCTGCCATACAGGGCATACCCAGATGTCTCTTTAATTGTGTTAGAATTACATTAACTGTTTGTATAAGCAAGTTGTGACTGGAAAGAATCTGTAACATAATTACCCTAAAGATATTTGCTGTTTGTCTTTTATCCTAGATGATCATGGCATTCAGGTGAGTCTGGGGAGGGGGTTCTATGGCCATTGATTCTGAAACACACTTCATTTGAGTCTTCTATATGGACTTTATTGGCTTTTAAACTCTGTCCCCAAACCTGCTTATTTTCTTCCCATTGTGAGATGTCTAAGTAGAATAGTTTACTGATCACCTGAGTATGGCCACCCACATTGTCCTTATAAGAGTGAACAGTTCTAGTTGGCCTCTGTAAAATACCAAAAAGCCTTGTATTCTGTCTACTTTTCTTGCTTTCATTACTGAAGTCTCAGGAGTTGTGTTTTTGTTTGAGGCCCAATCATTTTAGTAAAGCTGTCATTGTACTCTTTTTCTCTTTACTTTTAGGGTTTTGGAAAAAGAAGTTATAAATTATGCTGTTCTTATATTGGATGAGTGGTAGAAATAAAATTTAGGAAATTTTCTAACTTGGGTAAAGCAGAATCTTTATTAACAGAGATACAAGATGACAGTTCTTCTTGTGCTGCAGCAGTCTGTCTTTATCCATCCATTTAAAGCAAAATATATTTTTCTGTGATCTGACTAAGCAAGGTGGAAGTTCCCATGGACTAAATGTCTTTATCTGGAAGTGATTTTAAGTGAGGTAAGGTTTCATTCATTTGCTTGAAACGTACTGGCCCATTAGTATCCCATCCTGTCTAATGCAGGACTGTTGTGTAAAATGCTACTGTTTCCATTTTTGGATTCCATGATGCCCAGTTAACATTCACATCAATGGCCAACACAGAAAAGTAATAGGGATAGGATGTAGCATTTTCAAGCACATGGTTAATCAATATATAGTAAGTTGGAACTCTTTAAACAGGTCTCCTTTGTTGTCTCTCTTTGAATGACATCAGAGAAACTTGAGAATTATCTTTGTTTCTTCCTTCTCACTCAATCTGCTCCCTCCCTCAAATATTATTATTACTATGGTTGTAAACCTTGACTTTCTTTTTCGTCTAAGGGGTGCTCAGGCTTGCTACCAGGGCCCTCTACCAGTTGTCCCTACAGCAGGAACCAGTCCTCTTCCATCTCTTCCTGGGGATTTCTGGGTGCTCGTTGTTAGCTTTGATGATTTTAGGAACAGAGAGAGAACCTGGTATTATTTTGAGAGTAGTATGGAAAACTGATAACAAAGTGACCCTAAGAATAAGATTCTAGCTAGGCTGAGTTATTTAACCTACCTTTGCTTTAGTTTTCTCAGTTGCAGAAGAGGAATAATAGTAGCTACACTAGAGAGTTGTTTTTGAAATTAATTCACGCACTTATCTCCATTTTCTCCCCAAACCCCATTAAATTATAGTAATGTAATTTGGAAAAAGTAATATAATTGAAGGACAAAGAAGTGGAGGGAAGATAATATAGCAACAGGATTTAGGAAGATTGCAAATTGAAGAATATTAACTCACTAAAAGAGAAAGCAAACTGAAAACTACCCGCAAGAGAATGAAAGTGCAAGCTAATCCATATCACAACCCCATACAGGCTCAGGAATTGTAGGTGCTAGGTACCTCTGAAAGGGGGCTAAAATCAGGAGGATTGGTTGACCCCGTTAGACTCCCAGATCTTTTCCTTTCCCTCAACTTACTGAAAATAAATTTCTCAATAATGAGAGACAGGTTAACTTTTGAAGGAATTGAACCAGAGTGGGTCTGGACTCAGAAATAGTAGGCATATTAGGGCAAAGATAAAGCAACAGGATGAAGCAGGGATTAAGTGAAGGTACATATTTTGTCTTCTAAATATATTCATGGCTTTCTCCTTCACCTTCTTCAGGTCTTTGCTTAAAGATACCTTTCCTGACCACCTGATTTAAAATTACAGTCCTTCCCAACCTGATACTCACTGTCCCTCTTTCTGGCGTTATTTTTCTCCATGGTAGTTATTGCTACCTTACAAATTTTTTCTTATGTCTCCTACAGTGTTAACACAGGAGTAGGGGGTTTTGTCTTTTTTTTTTGTTTAGTGCAGTATTCCCAGTGCCTAAAATAGTATCTTGTAGGTGCTCAGTGAGTATTTGTTGAATGAGTGAACAAATGAGATTATTCAGATCCTTTTCCCAAAGACTCACAGCTAGTCTTAAGTCTTCAGGTGGGAGTTTGGAGGATTTCTTTCTGGAGAAATGACTGGCCTAAAAGAAAAGACATGCAGATATTGATATTTGGGGGAAGAGTCCCCCATTTAAAAGGCTGGGCCTCTACTTGATAACTGTACAGTGATACTCAATAGTCAACAAACCTGCTTTCTCACAGTATCACCAGGGAAAGCATCTAACACAAAAGATGGAGACCAAAACAAAATGAGAAAAGAAAATAATAATACATATTATTATATGCATTATTAATTATATATTATATGAATTATTTAAAATAATGTGTATTATTAAAATGAAAGTACTGAAAAAAAAACTAATATCTTTTGTCAGAGACAAGAAAGAACATGGCATCTGTGAAACAAGAACAGGATGCTTTTTTTTTTTTTTAACAAAAAAGGGAACCTTGTTTCAGAGAACAAAATATAAATGTTGGGAATGAAAACATGTATAATTGATACAAATTCAATAGAAGAGATACCATATGAGATCGCTCATATGTGGAATCTAAAAAACAAAAACAAAAACAAACAAACAAACAAAAACAAAGCATAAATACAGGACAGAAATAGACTCACAGTCAGAGAATACAGACTTGTGGTTACCAGGGGGGTGGAGGGTGGGAAGGGATAGACTGGGATTTCAAAATTGTAGAATAGATAAACAAGATTACACTGTATAGTACAGGGAAATATACACAAAATGTTATGATAACTCACAGAAAAAAAAAGTGACAATGAGTGTGTATATGTCCATGAATGACTGAAAAATTGTGCTGAATACTGGAATTTGACACAGCATTGTAAAATGATTATAAATCAATAAAAAATTTTAAAAAATTCAATAGAAGAGAAAGTTTAAAGACTCTCCTGGAAAGCTGTTCTACTTTAAGATTAAAATTTAGAAATATAGGGGATTAAAAGATTCTTAAAAAAATCTCTACAGCATTACTTTATTAGAAGTTGATAGAAAAATACCCTAAATTTTGAGAAAGAGTAGCTAACCTAAAATTGTTTTGGCTAATATTTGCCTACTGTGTCTTTGTCTGTCTTTATTTTGGAACTTCTGGTCTCTTTTAAATAGTATGTAGCTGGAATCAAAAAAAAAATCTCATTTGAGGATATTTCAGACCTAGAGTATTCTTGATATTATCCTTTATATCTATCCTTGATATATTTGGATTTATTTCTGCCATCTTATCTTGTTTTTCTCATCTGACCTGTGTTTCTTTTTCTCATTCAATTTTTTTTCTCTTTTAGTGTAGTAATGATACAATCTATTTTTGAATGCTCACCTTATCATTTTTTGGTAACAACTTTATTGAGATAGAATTCACATATGATACAACTGACTCATTTAGAGTATACAATCAATTTTTTTAGCATATTCCCAGAATTTTGCAACCATTACCACAATTGATTTAGAACAAGTTCAGCACCCCAAAAAAGAAACTTTATACCCATTGGCATTAGCCCTGCTTTTGTCCAAACCTCTGAGCCTTACACAGCCAATCTATTTTCTGTCTCTATAGATTTACCTAATCTGGACATTTACAACAAATGGAATTATACAATAAATGTGATCTTTTGTGATTGTTATTGCTAACATAATATTTTCAAGGTTCATCTATTTTGTAGCATCTTATACTACTTTATTCCTTTTTATTGCCAAATCATACTCCAGTACATGGATATATACCACATTTTATTTATCCATTCAATAACTGATGGACATTTGAATTGTTTAAACTTTTTAACTATTAACAATGCCACTATGAGCATTCATATACAAGTTTTTATGTAGACATATGTTTTCATTTCCCTTGGGTGTACCTAGGCTTGGAATTGCTAGATCATGTGGTTTCTCTCTGTTTAACTTTTTGAGGAACTGATGAACTGTTCTCCAAAGCAGCTGTACCATTTTATATTCCCATCATCAAAGTATGTGGGTTCAAAGTCTCTACATTCTTGCCAACACTTGTCATTGTCAGTCTTTTTTTGTTTATAGCCATCTCAGTGGTGTGAAGTGATTCTTTGTTGTGATTTTGATTTGCATTTCCCTAATAACTAATGATGCTGAATATCTTTTTATGTGCTTATTGGCCATTTGTATATCATCTGTGGAGGAGTGTCTATTCAAATCCTTTACTCATTGAAAAAATTGGGTTGTCTTTGTATTGAGTTATTAGAGTTCTTTATATATTCTAGATACAAGTTCCTTAGATCTATTTGCAAGTATTTTCTTGCATTCTGTGGGTTGTCTTCATGTTTTAATGGTGTCCTTTGAAGCACAAACATTTTTAATTTTTATAAAATTCAATTTATCTATTTTTTTCTTGTGCTTTTGGTATCATAGCTGAGAAGTCATTGCCTAACCCAGGTTTGTGAAGATTTATGCCTATGTTTTCATCCTAGAGTTTTCTAGTTTTAGCTCTTACATGTAGGTCTGTGATCCATTTTAAGTTAATTTTTGTGTATGATGTGAGGAATGGGTTCAGCTTCATTCTTCTGCATGTGGATACCCATTGTCCTGGCAGCATTTATTGAAAAGACTCCTCTTTCCCCATTGAAGTATCTTGGCACTCTTGTCAAAATTAATTGACCACACATGCGTGGATTTATTTCTTAACTCTCAGTTCTATACCATTTATTTGTATATCTGTCAGTGTCACACTGTATTTATTGCTATAGCTTTAGGAAGTGAGTCTTGTAACCTTGCTTTTCATTAAAACTTGTTCTGACTATTCTGGGTCCCTCAAATTTCCGTATTAATTTTAGGATTAGCTTGTCAATTTCTACAAGGAAGTTAGGTGCAATTTTGATAGTTACTAGTTTGAATCTGTTAAAATGTAAAGCCATTTTAACAATATTACATCTTCTAATCCATGAATATGCGATACCTTTCTATTTATTTATGTCTTCTAAAATTTATTTCAGCAATGTTTTATAATTTTCTGTGTACAAGTCTTGCATTTCTTTGGTTAATTTATTCCTAAATATTTTATCAATGCTATTGTAAATGGAATTGTTTTCTTAAATTCATTTTTAGATTGTTCATTGCAAGTATATAGAAATACAATTGATTTTTGTATATTAATCTTGTATTCTGCAACTTTACTGAACTTATTTACTAGTCCTTATAGTTTTTTAATGGATTCCTTAGGATTTTGACATGCATACTTAATATATAAAAGGACAAGTTGAATCAATATTTTTGCCATTCTTCTCAAATAATACAAAGTCTTTAGAAATATGTGGCAGACAGAACAATGATATCTGAAGGATACTTGGGTTCTATCACTGGAACCTGTGAATATATTATTTCACATGGCTGAGGAGAATTAAGGTTACATATGGAATTAAGGTTGCTTGTCAGCTGATTTTATTTCTTAACACCTTTATTATGGCATGATTCCTGTACAGTAAACTACACATATTTCAGATGTATAATTTGATGAATTTTGATAGATGTATACACCCATGAAACCACCACCACAATCAAGATAACTAACATTTCAAATGTGAAAATGGGTATATATGTGTATATGAGGGACTGGGACATTGTGCTGTACACCACAAATCGACACATCGTAATTGCCTGTACTTCAATTAAAAAAACAAGATGAATTTTGACGGTGAGGTATATAGCTCAGGGTGAACGCATGCTTAGCATGCCAAAAAAAAAAAAAAGATAGCTAACATTTCCATCATTCCCCAAGAGGTGCAAATTTTGAATTTCCAATTTATCTCTTCACAGACTTTTTACCCTGTGGTAACCATAAGTTTGTTCTCTATGTTTGTGAATCTGTTTCTGTTTTGTAGATAAGTTCATTTGTGTTCTTTTTTTTTAGATTCCACATATAAGCAATATCATATGATATTTTTCTTTCTTTTTTGGCTTATTTCACTTAGAATGACAGTCTCCAGGTCCATCCAGGTTGCTGCAAATGGCATTATTTTATTCCTTTTTATGGCTGAGTAGTATTCCATTCTCTCTCGCTTGCTCTCACGTGCTCTCCCCCCCCCCTCTCTCTCTCTCTATATATATATATAAAATTTCTTCTTTATTTAGTCATCTGTTTGTGGACATTTGGGTTGTTTCCATGTAAATAGTGCTGCTGTGAACATTGGGGTGCATGTGTCTTTTCAAATTATATTTTCCTCCAGATATATGCTCAGGAGTGGCATTGCTGGATCATATGGCAAGTCTATTTTTAGTTTACTGTCTTCTGTAGTGGCTGCACCAGTTTACATGCCCACCAACAGTGTAGGAGGGTTCCTTTTTCTGCACACCTTCTGCAGCATTTATCATTTTTGGACTTTTTAATTATGGCCATTCTGACTGGTGTGAGGTGATACCTCATTGTAGTTTTGATTTGCATTTCTCTAACAATTAGCAATGTTGAGCATCTTTTCATGTATTTGCTGTTTATGTATTTTGGTAATTAGTCCCTTGTTGGTCACATCATTTGCAAATATTTTCTCCCATTCTGTAGGTTGTCTTTTCGTTTTGTTGATGGTATCCTTAGCTGTGCAAAAACTTTTAAGTTTATTTAGATCCCATTTGTTTATTTTTGCTTTTGGTTCTATTACTTTAGGAGGTGGTTCAAAAAAAATTGCTGTGATTTATGTCAGAGAGTGTCCTGCGTATGTTTTCCTCTAGGAGTTTTATAGTATCTGGTCTTACATTTAGGTCTTTAATCCATTTTGAGTTTATTGTTGTATATAGTGTTAGAGAATGTTCTTATTTCATTCTTTTACAGGTAACTGTCCAGTATTCCCAGCACCACTTATTGAAGAGACTGTCTTTTCTCCATTGTATATTCTTGCTTCTTTTGTCATAGATTAATTGACCATAAGTGTGTGGGTTTATTTCTGGGCTTTCTATCCTGTTCTATTGATCTATATTTCTGGTTTTATGCCAGTATCATACTATTTTGATTACTGTAGCTTTGTAGTATAGATGATTATATGGTTTTTATTCTTTAGTTCATTGATGTGGTATATCACACTGATTGATTTGTGGCTATCTTTTAACCCTTGCATTCTTGAAATAAATCCCAGTTGGTCATGATGTATAATCCTTTTAATGTATTGTTGGAGTCGGTTTGCTAGTATTTTATTGAGGATTTTTGCATTTACTGTGTTCATTGGTGATATCGGCCTGTAATTTTCTTTTTTTGTGATATCTTTGTCTGGTTTTAGTATCAGTGATGGTGGCCTCATAGAATGAGTTCAGAAATGTTCCTTTCTCTGCAGTTTTTTAGAATAGTTTCAGAAGGGTGGGTATTAACCCTTCTCTAAATGTTTGGTAGAATTTACCTATGAAGCCATCTGGTTGTGGACCTTTGTTAATAGGGAGTTTTTAAATTACTGATTCAATTTCAGTACTGGGTAATTGGTCTGTTCATATTTTCTGTGTCTTCCTGGTTCAATCTTGAGAGATTATACCTTTCTAAGAGTTTGTCTATTTCTCTTAGGTTGTCCATTTTATTGGCATATAGCTGCTTATAGTAGTCCCTTATGATCCTTTGTATTTCTGTGGTATTGGTTGTAACTTCTTTTTTCTGATCACTGAAGATGAAATTAAAATATACCTTGAGACCAGTGAAAATGAAAACAAGATCATCCAAAACCTATGGGATGCAGCAAAAGCAGCTCTAAGAGGGAAGTTTATGGCAATATAGGCTTACCTCAGGAAACAAAAAACTCAAACAATCTAATCTTACACCTAAACCAACTAGAGAAAGAAAAACAAACAAAATCCAGTTTGCAGAAGGAAATAAATCATAAAGATCAGAGCAGAAATAAATGAAATAGAGACTTACATATTTGTGTATTTTTTACACATACATACATGTAATTTTAACCAGTTGTTGTAACCAAAGTTGTATCCTTTAAGGTACCTAGTTATTGTTGATGGAAACAGTCCCTGACATAAAATTTCAGTACCAAAGAAAGCTGTCAGTCAAGTGTAAAAATGGGTAACAGCATCTTCTGACATGCAGAGTTTCAAAATTAATCCCTTTTCTCAGGAAGCTAATGAAGGATGTGTTCCACCAAAAGAAGAAAGTGCATCAAGAAAAATATGGGATATGGGAATGAGGGATCCAACACAGGAGGAAAGCAAGGGGAATTCCCAGGATGATGCTGAAATGACATGAATTTATCCTTTTCAGAGAGCAAGCATTCCAATTTGGAGCAGATGAATAGAAGGTGCCAGAAAAGGGGATTTCCAAAGAAAAAATGAACCTGATACATCATCTAATGTTATTGACCTTTTTAAGAGAAGTTTTACAGATTTCTCAAAAGTTTTTTTAATTTAAAAATGTTTAATTATGAAATATACATAAAATTTAAAATATATATATACAGGTTAAAGAAGAATAAAATAAATTCCCATATGTTTACCACCTAGCTGATGATATAGAACATTATCAGCATTTTAGAAGCCCACTTGCCTCTCCCCAAGAGCATTCCCACTCCCCACAATCTTGAATTGCATATTTATCATTCCCTTGCTTTTTTTTTAAAATAGTTTTACCATGTACTTATGTGTTCAGAAAAAGATACTATTTAGTTTTGCCTGTTTTTGAACTTTATCATTAATAGAATCATACTGCATTTATTCTGTGCTTATTTCTTCCTCTAAATATTATATTTTTGAGATTCATTTGTGTTATTTCATGTGATTCTAGCATATCCATTTTCATATCTGTGCCATATTCAACTGTCAGAGTATATTATAATTTGTACATTCCACTGATAGTAAACATTTAGCTTGCTTGTTATTATTCTTTGCTTTTATGGAAATGCTTCCATGAACTACTAAATCAAAGGACACCAGTTCAGTTTTACCAGGTGATGCTTCAGTTTATACTCCCACCAGCAATGGATGCCAGCTCCATTTGATCCAGATCCTCCCCAAATACCTGGTAATGTCTGGCTTCTTATATTTTGTCAACATGCCGCATATGAAATGATACCTTATTGTGATTTAAAATTTTATGTCTTTTGGAGTGAGTCCATTTTCCTGGGTTTCTCCCCTCTATACATGTTATTAAACTCTGATTTCCTTTTGTTTGAAAAAAATTGTCTCTTGGCAGTGAATGAAATTGGGACCCTTTTAATATGTTTGTAGGTTGTTTGTGTTTCTCCTTTTGTGAAATGCTTGTTGATGTCTTTTGTCTATAAAAAAAATTTGAGACGCACTTAGTGATAGTTCAATAGAAAACTAAGCAAATAAAACAAAGGACAATGATTCTGGAAAAAAGTAAGAAGTTGTATAAGAAAGAAAATATAGTCAGTATACTGTGTGGCTTAGCTGTGAACAGTATTTCTGTAATAACTAACATTTATGAAGTACTTATTATATGCCTATTTGTAATCATACCTCAGAGCTTACAGTTGAGGAAATTGAGGCAGAGGTAACTTGTTAATGATCACAAAGCTAATAATTATTGGAAATAAAATTTAACCTAAGAAAATTTATACATAGCCATACTATAAAAACTATATATAATTTTAAAGAATAGTTTTAATTTTGGTTAAGTCCAACTCCTAAATCTTTTATCATTTCTGCTATTGGTGCTGTAGCTAAGAAACTGTGGCCCAACCCAAGGTCACAAACATTTACTCCTGTGTTTTCTTCTCAAAGTTATAAAGTTTTAGCTCTTACGTTTAGGTTTATGATCCACTTTGATTTAATTATGTATGTAGTGTGAGGGTCCAGCTTCTCATACTTTTTGCATGAATACTTTTGCAGTTGTCCTAACACCATTTGTTGGGAGGACTGTTCTTTCCCCAGTGAATTGTCTTGGTCCCTTTGTTGAAAATCTATTGACTATAAATGTTAAGAGTTTATTTCTGGACTCTCAGTTCTATTCCAACTGAATGTTAGAATATATGTCTACTCATACTTATACCACAGTCTTGATTAATGTAGCTTTGTAGTATCCTTTTACTGGAAGCCTTATCAGGACTCAGTAAGGAGTATTCTTTTTATTAGCCTCAAAGCATAATAATAGTACAATAATGACAATAAACATTTACTGAGACTGAGCTAAGTACTTTATGCACATTAATTCATTTCATACTGTCAGCAGATGATCATAACTGTGTCAGACTTTGAGAGTACAATGGTGAACAAATGGAGAATATTCTTGGTTTCATGGATTTCAAACATTAGTAGCAAATTAGATGGAGTGACTGGAGGGTAATAACAAATATAGGAACAAACTAATTTTAGAAAATGATTAGTTCTATGACAAAAATAGAACAAGCTAATTTGAGAGTAACCAAGGGATAAGGCTACTTTAATCCTCATAACAACCCCTAAAAGACTGATCTTATGACCCTATCTGACATGAAGAAACTCAGGCTTGGAGAAGTTAAGTGACTTGCCCAAGGTCACACAATTAATAAAGGCAGAACTGGGTTATGAAATCAAACCTTTGGTCACTAGTAAATGTAAAATTAATTTAGGTTCAGGAAGTTTTAAGGGTACAGTATCCTCTCATTCTTTTCTCCATCTTTAAAAATTGTCCTCTTTCTGCTGGAAATAGGCTAAGTTCAAAGTATAGGCCAAGGGTTCTTAATTTGGAATTCTTGGATGGATTTCTTGAAGCTAGTGGAATTATGTACAAAATATATACGTATGCATTTTTTTTCTAGAGTGAGGGTTCATAGTTCATCAGATTCTGAACAGGGTCTGTGATGCTAGCAAAGTATCCATAAACATGCTTGATTCACGTGGTTTAGGGAGATGCCATATTTCCTGTTTGTCTCTCACAGCACTGCTTTGTTCCCTCTCTGCCAGACTTTTCCTCTGGTAGCAGGAGGTGGGAGGAAATTATACATTTATTTTGTTAGGTCTGAAATAAACTTTATTCTGGCATCAAAAATTCTGTATACATTTATCTCCCGAAGTAGAATTTTATTTATAAATTATAGGACTTAGTAATTCATCCATTAGTTAAGAACTTTAGAATTAACTTTGATTCTACTGTCAGTCATCGTCCATATCTTGAACATTCCTAAAATTTGTTTATTGTTTTTTTGAAAGTTCTTTCTATGTTTTCCTCTTTAATTCCATTGCCAGCCTAGACTCTCATCTTCTCCTACCCAGGTTATCGCAGCACATTTTTTTCCAGAATCAAGTCCATCTTATACTTTTCACGGCATTGCTCATTCTGAAATACTTTAATCTGTGCATTTTATTGGCTTCTCATTTTCTGCAGTACCATCCAAACTCTATCTGACTTTTGGGACCCTAACACACAAATAACAGAAAAAGAACATATATTCTCCACTTTATTACTTACTATTCCTTTTTCCATGATCTGCTTTTATTTGTATCAGCTTTTACTTTTCAAAATTGCTGGATTATTCCCACCTGGTTGCAGTTATTTTTTAAATTTGTTTGTTTTGTATCAGTGTCCTCTATCACAGGCATCATACTGGGTCCTTATTTATGCCCTTCTCTCTGACTGAAATATTTTCCTTACCACTCCCTATTTCCCTATTTCCATCATCAGTCCAAATTCTCTCTGTCCTTCAATGCATAGCTTAAATGTTACTTTTTCTTTGAAGTCTCTGTTTCCCAAGCTGAAAGTAATCTTTGTTCCCTCCTTTGAACATTCACAGCACTTTACCTATACCCCTTAGGGGTATTTAAAGTATTTATCTGTGCATTATGTTAGATATTTAGGTATTTGATATTAGCTTCTTGGGAGTAGAGGCATTGTCTCACTAGTTTAAGATTATCCCAGCATCTCCTACCACCCCATCTCAGGTCCACCCTAATACATATAATAGGTTCTTGGTGAATAAATCCTTATTTTTAAAGTATAACTTAACCTTGTTATGCTTTTGAAAGTTATTTTCGTTATATCAGAATTCTTTCATTATGACTCCATGGAGAAAAAAGTCAGTAATTAATTCATTTTTAAAAATTGTAACTAAAAAGAGCCTACACAGGCTAAAAGGACCATAAAGTAGCTAGGTGTTAAAGAATACGAAACTATTTTTTTTAAACCAAAACTACATGCCTAAAATACAAAGTATTCTTTCTGACTAGATATAAAGATTCATGTAAGGACCTTATTGTGTGCTTCATGCCTAACATTGGTTGCAAAATTTCCTGAAGTCATGGAGTGTATAAATAATTATGTGTCCAAATGAAGATGTTAGGAGTATACCAGAAAAATCTTTGTGGGAGTAGGAGCAACCTTTGGAGGTGTATAGATTATTGGCTCTTTAACCAAATGGGAATTACTCATAAGCTGGTTTAAGTTGGATAGTCCCTGGAACTTTTTTTTTTAATGAAGGAGATTAGAAGTGGAAGGTGTTCTCCTAGGCATAATTTCTGCTTGAAGAAAGTAATTTTCATTTAACTAGTGCCCGGGCAACTTGGAAAGTCTCTGTGGCCTTGGCAAAGTCTGCCATATTTAGACTCTGAAAATGAAACTTCTGATAATATGCCCTAAATAAAGCCTTACTACTTTTCAGAAGCATAAATGAGAGACTAGGAGAGAAAAAAAAAATCTGAGAATTAGCATAGCATTGGAGAAAAGAGCAGAGACTTTGAAGAGTGATGGAACTGGATTTGAATCTTGTCACTGCCATTTAGTAGTTGTATAACCTTGAGCAAGTTACTTTGTATCTCTAAATCCGGTTTTCATCTGTAAAATGAGGGGGAAAATAACTCAAAGTTTTGTGAGGATTAAATAGAATCATAGAATCATGCCTGTAAATTGGCACAGTGACTCACTATTATGTACAGTAAATGTTAGGTACTATTACTATGATGGTATCCTAGGTCTAGACATCAAAATTTCATGCATGGATCCTTAAACTCTATTACATGCCATATTAGGGATGTTATAGATACTCAAAATAGTATATGCATAGGTGGATTTGTGAGTGACTGATCAGTAAGAATTCTGCTTTTAGAATGAAATTCTGCCATTAGTAGCAATGTGGATGAACCTAGAGAATGTTATGCTTAGAGAAAGACAAATACTATATGATATCACTTATATATGAAATTAAAAAATAATACAAATGAATGTATATACAAAACAGAAATAGACTCACAGAAAACAAACTAGTGGTTACCAAAGACGAGAGGTAAGGGGGAGTGACAAATTAGGGGTATGGAATTAACAGATACAAACTACTGTGTATAAAATAGATAAACAAAAGGATAGGTTGTATGGCATGGAGAGTTATAGCCATTATCTTGTAATAATTTGTAATGGAGTATAATCAGCAAAATACTGAATCATTGTACTATACACCTGAAACTAATATTGTAAAACAACTATACTTAAATAAAAATAAATGCTAAAAAAAAAAGAAGAGCTCTGCTTTTAGTTTTCCAGTAGGCATTCAAGAGCAAGTAGCAAACCAAAAACAAAAGGTCTAGGCTAAAGTTGTAGTTTACTTCCACAGAGGGAGTTTTTCTATCAGAAGATAGGTTTACCTATTCATGAGCAACTACCAAATGCCACATGTATTAGATCCTTTTAAAAGATATCTTATTTTTCTCAGTGACTGCAACCCAAGGCAGAAAAAATTTATATAATTTGAATTTGCCCAAGTCCATGCTGTTAGGAATTTATAGGGAATTACAGTGAAATGGTAGACACTGTGAGGAATTTGAACCCCTCATTCTAAATCATATACTCTACCTTTGTATTTCTAGCACCTCTCTCTCAACTCTAAAAATTGGGGAACTCTAAAAATTATCAGTACCTAGGCCACATCCCAGATCATTTAAATCAATTTCTAGAGGTGAGACCCAAGCATCAGTATTTTTAAAAGCTCCCCGGTTGATTTTATTGTTATATGAATTGAGAACTACTGAACTGTAGTTCAGCTGCTCCATTGTAATTCTTTCCAGTATTATAGTCAACCTAGAGTGCTTTTGTATTACCTTAAGTTTTAAAAAGGAGTCTTGTATTATACTTTGTACATGTTTTCAATTAGGTCCCATAGCATATACAAGAAGATACCAGGCAGGAGGTAATGTTTTGCTGCTGATAGAATTCTGAATTTCCTACATTACTGGAAAGAAATAAGAATAATGGAAATAAGAGATGACTCAGGGTTTCTTTCTTGTGTTCTATCCAAGGTTGAAGGCATAGGTTGTAAATAGACATTTGTTGATTATTTTTTTAATTAATATTTTTAATAATATATGGTTCAAAATCAAAAGATAGAAAGAGATGTATATTGAAAATTGTCCTTTTCAACTACCAGTCATAGTTCCCCTCCCAGGATATCATCAATGTTATATCAGTATTCTCCCAGAGATATTTTAAACATATTTAAGCAATTACGTTTATACATATTTCTCATTTTTACCTAAATGGTAGTATGTTCATTATGCTTGCTTACTCAACAGTGTATCTTACCTATACATAAAGAATTTTATCAGTTATATAATTTCTTCTTTTTTACAACTGAATATTATTTCTCTGTGTACCAAAATTATTTTAATCAGTCATCTGCTGATATTTAAGTTACTTCCAATTTTTCTCTATTACAAACAGTGCTACATTGAATAAATAAGTCATTTCACTTCTGTGTGAGCTTGTCTTCAGATAAATACTCAGAAATTCAAGATGTTGATACTCCCAGTTTGCCTTCTATGAAGGTTGTATATTGATTGGTTGAGAAATGACAAAGAAGCATGAAAAAATGTGAAAAATTAAAGGCATGAAGAAATATTAGTGACCAAAAATTATTGTAGCAGGAATAATACTAGAGTAGGTTGAGAGGATAGGAATGAGCCAATAGCCAAAAACACGGTGAGAGAACCAGCAGGTTTTGTGGTGTGTATATACACAGAATATATTTGTGATTAAAATATACTAAGGAATTTCCTAACATCCTAAAAGTTTTATATATATCTGAACTTTTAAAAACACATTTGAATATAATACTTTGTGAATGAAAACATACCTTTATAAGAAAGTATGTTACTATTTTCATTTCAGATTTCCACTCAGTATTTGTTTATCAAGATTTTGTCTTTTCATGCATAACTCTTTTTAACTTGAAATCTCTCTTTTTTTCCTTAGCCCTGGAAGAAAGCGGGACTTTTCTCCTGTTCCTTGGAGTCAGTACTTTGAGTCCATGGAAGATGTAGAAGTAGAGAATGAAACTGGCAAGGATATATCCTTTGCAAAATGGCTTATTCTTTAGTAAGCTTATAACATTTTCTAAGTGTAGTTTCTAAAATGTTCTCTATTCCTGCTTTTTATTTCATTTTTATTCCTTACCTGTTCTTTATACGGCATGGAATATTACTTGAAAGACTATGCCAGTATCTTACTTGGCTATAATTATCTAATGTGTGGCGAAGGGATTAAGATTAAATTCCTGAAACTGATCAATCTCTTGAGAACCCAGGGGAAGGTTTCATGATCCAAGTGAGTTGAACTGGGTTAGTGTCTAGAAACCAGGGACTGTGTCCTCATTAAGGCAAAGGGAATCTTTTTTTTTCCCCCATTGAAAAAGTGGTCATACTGGCTCCATGCTTCAAAAACAGTAGTTTGGTGTCTCAGAAACTTCTGTTCAGGTGCCTCTTAAGTTGGAAGTCTGCAGCTTTGCTTTTAGTTTGGTACTGCCTGAGTTTTCTAATCAATGTTATTATGACTAAGTTGTCAAAAGCTTCAGTGAGGGGGAGAGAAATAGCTCAGTGGTAGAGTGCATGCTTAGCATACCCAAGGTCCTGGGTTCAATCCCCAGTACCTCCATTAAAAAACAAAAACAAAAACAAAAAAACAAGCTTCAGTGAGCAAAAGCTTAGATATGTTATCTTTAACTATTCATACACTTTTCGAGTTTATAAGAGTGGCTCAGAGGGTCCAGTCCTACTCCTTCTGCATGGAGGAGGCCATTCTGCCCTTTCCTGGGCTGTGTTCACGGTAAGTAGTTGATAGTAGAAGTTGATGTTAGTGCAATCATTATTTATTTCAGGATGAATTTGACTAGCCTGACTCTTCCTTCTGTGCACGCTCACTTAGCTTCATGTAAGAAGATTAGGGATGTAAGTTGAGTCCAAATGTTTATCATCGTAGGCCCCAAATCACCTGTTCTTTAAACTAGAGGTTCTTAACTGGAGTGAGCTTAAGTGCATGAATTCTTCAGTTTATAAAATGTTCTCAATATATTGCATTGGGATGAAGGGGATGGAATTGTCAAAAGTGGGAGTCTGTATCTCAGTGATCTAAGTCATAGATAAGCAGACAGTCTATTCAGGTGCTTTAGATAGAGATAATGTCTGTCCTCCCTAATAGAGCCTACTATAGTACTTAACACCTGGAGATGTCCCATAAATATTTGGAAGATGTTTTTTCTTTTTTTAAATAATGCTTTCTGTTTTAATGGTGTTAGTGAGCTACTAGGAAGTAAACAATACTTGGTTGATGATACCCTGGTCTAAAGTAGAAAATAAGTATCTGTGTGAATACTGCCAATTGTAGATCTTCCCAGTATCCTTGACTCTGGGATGGGGTAGCCCATATGTAAGGGGAGATGGTGTTAAGGAAGATACTGGCAACATTGCTGTCTAAAATGAAATTGTCATCTCTTGTATGTATCAAGTAGATACACATGTGTCCTCTACTTACCATTAGGGAGTCTGAAGGATAGAAGGTGGGAGCAAGTGGGAATGCAGCACTAGGAACCTGGAGCCAGATGGCTGTGGAGTTGAGGAGGGCCCTGAACTTTTTCATTTTGCTCCTGGCAGCAGGATTATTGTAATTAAGTGTAAAGGTGCCTCTGGTCTCTTCTATTAGACTATGAATTCCTTGAGAATAGGGGTAATGTCTGACTTCTTTTGTTTCCAAATGCCTGAAACAGTTCCTGACACATAGGCACTTACTCAACCGTTATTAAATGATTTGACCCTTGTCTTGTTTGCTGCTTTCTTGCTCTTAACTCTAGGAGGTAGCTGTATCATTTGTCCATAAGTTGCAAACTATTTCATGTCTCTGGGCCTGTGTTATCCAATAGAAATGTAATGCAAACCACATGTATAGTTTTAAATTTCCTAGTAGGGACATAAATAGGTAAAAAGAAACAGGTGAAATTAATTTCAAAATGTATTTTATGTAACCCGTTGTACCCCAAATATTATCATTTTGACAGATAATCAATAAAAAAGTTACCTTTGTGATATTTCACATTATTTTTTATACTGTCTTTGAAATCCAGTATGTGTTTTATACTCATAGTGCATCTCAGTTTAGACTAGCCACATTTCAAGTCCTTAGTAACATGGCTTTAGTCATTTATATCCCTCAGCTAGATTATCAGCTTTTTTCGAGGCAAAGACCAGGGCTTATTTATGTGGGGCACATATTTTATACTCAAGGAATGTTTTTTGAATGAACAGGTAACTGCAACATGTGCCTGTTCCTAATGTAACAACTATATTAGTAAATGTACTCTGATAGCCCTGAGCCAGGGTCAGAAATGGTTCATGTGCTGTGACTCTCATGTTGCCTGGCTCTGCTCTAAACTAATATACTTTCACTGGGCAACTAACATGTTGGAGACCTGGAAGGAAAGAGATGTGTGACTGGAGAAAGGAAAGAGGTATCATCTTAATTGGCATGTCACATCCATACAACTGAATTGAAACTGGGAATAGTGACTCTAGGCTCTACCTGATAAGAAATTTGACAAAAAGTAGTCTGTGGAAAGGAAAAGCTTTATTCCAAGGATAGTACTTAATAGGTCATAAGATTTTGTAAAATTTGGTGAGAATTACGTATGTAGGCCAGAGGTAGCCTCACTATATTCATTGAACTTTTGAGTAGCTACCTAGGACTCTAGTGCAAAATCAGAGCTAATGTTAACTGTTTGAACATTGAGTCCTTAGAAATGAGGGATCTAGTTAGGTCTAGATCAGACTTTCTGTGAAACAGCTATTGCTTTTGACACTAAGGGGAGGAGCAATGGAGTAGAAGTCAGATGATGTGATTTCTAGTTCTGATTTTGTGAGTACTAGTAATAAATATATGTTACGAGTACTAGTAATAAATATAAAGGCTACTTAAGCCCTTGAGTAAGTCACATAAGCCTTTCTGTAGTCTCCAAATGCAGTCTCCCTACACTTGAAGATGTCTGTAAAGATTATGTATAATAGTGGATATGAAAACTGTTTTTAAATTATGAAGTCTTGTACAAATATTATTATAAGCTATTTGTTGACATGTATTGATATTAAGTAATTTTATCTCATAGATAGGAACAATAAAATAACATGGAAAGTGCCTGGCGTAGAGGAAGTGATTGATAAATAGCTGCTGACATCATTATACTTGTTATCATTGTGGAAGATGCCTCTGGTTCTTCTTTTACTCAAGTGTATTCTACAGATGACAAATTCCATGAGAAATTAATGAAATAGGGATTTTGTGATTAAATGAGTTTGAGAAATATTACATACAATATATATCAGTAATATTTCAATAAAGCTGGGGAAAAAGATTTCAGGAAATACCCAAAGAGATGACAGGAGGCTACATTTGGTTGACAAGTCAAAAGGGCTTTTCCTCCTCTCTTTCTTATTAATTTTATGTGTTTTAAAATATTTTTATCATGAGAATATAATAAAAATGATATGTTTAATCACTTAAAAGGAAAAATATGATTTAAGAAATCTGATTTGTGTTATATGTTGACTCTTATGTTGGTAACTTACCTTGATTCTGGTCTTCTTTTTAGTAGTAGTTATATGACCCTGAGCAAATAATTTCCTCTCTTGTCTTCAGTTTCCTCATTCATAAAATGTGAGAGTTACCCTAGACAGTTCTCCTATTTTATTTTTAAAAGTAAAAAAAAAAAAGTTGATGACATTTACTAACACAAATTGTGATATATTATTGCCAGAGAATCTGGTTCATTTGAAGAAGAAGATCCTCAATTATTTCAGATTTGTTTAAACATCTCAAATTGTACCTCATCATAATATTATGATTTCTTTTTCAATATATTTTTATTTAACTGACAAGCTTATGTGTACTGCTGCTGTATCTTCAGTGAATCTTCGGTAGATTTCATGTCTTGGGCAGCTTTCAAGGTTATTTCTTGATCTGAATGTCACATTTATATGATAAACTGAGCCAAGACGTAAACTGACTCATGGTCCTTACCTAGAGAATTTCCCTTCCAGAGCAGGAAAAGGTAACAGTGAGTATGGATGAAAATCATAGGTAGTAGCAAAGCTCAGAGGGTTATTTCTTACAGGTGCTTATTCTGTCTCATGAAAAAACTAGGAGGAGTTTAATTTTCAAGAAAGATTTCAGTGGAGAAAGCCATATTTTGAAGTTGGGATAGAACCAGAATATACACCAAAAAAGCAGAGAATAGTCATTTCTAAAATTTTTCTCAAAAGTGGAAAGTCTTTGATTCTCTTGAAATTCTTGAGTTCTGATGGCAGTTCAGCCAACAAAGTTACCATTGATAATGGGGAGAGATTTGCTAATCTGATGCATCTTAATACTTATCCTTTTCTTCCTAGGCAGCAATCATTAGTAGAGTTCAATGTAGAATTGTGGCTTTGGATCTTCGAGGTCACGGTGAGTGAAGTTCTTAATTAGTCACTGACTCAGTGACATATTTGCCAAGCCCTTTGAATAGTGTTAAGTATTATAAATTTCATTGTGGCTTGGTCTGTTCCACTTAGGCATTTTGTGGGAAGTATTAGCTTTCAGTTTTCATAAATATTTTGTAAATACACAGACATGTATATATATTGTTGTTTAGCTAAGAGAATCTCCATTAATGTAACCAAATTCTAATGTTGATGATGTATAAGAGATGTGGAAAAATCTTTGCTACTGTAATTATCCTTCTTAAGATGGCCAACTATAAAGATGTGTCTGTAATAGAAAATCCTTGCTATGCTCATCATATACAATTATAAAATCACCGTTTCATTATCCTAAGGTAAAATTTTTAGAGAGAATACTCTTGCTTTTATAATTCCTATTCTTGGAAGTTTAAAAAAAAATTTTCTTTTTAGGTGAAACAAAAGTCAAGAATTCTGAAGACCTGTCTGCAGAAACAATGGCAAAGTAAGTAATTTAATATTGTTCATACAATCACCTGGCTTCCATTACTGTTATAAATAAATAGAATATCTTTATTGCTCTCCTGATGAGATTGTTGAACAATAATTAGCACAGAGAAATTTTTCCTTCTGTTCTCTTTCCTCTACATCTAGTGTTTCCCTACTATTTAATATTGAAAGAGATCTCCATCTTTTTTGGTATATTCAATGTGATCATCATCATCACATAATGCACTTGTAAATTCTTCAAGGCATAGAAATATGCTGGCTTTCGAAAACTTTTCTTCTGTTCACAAGTGTTGAATAGAATCTGAGTATCTATTGGGGACCCATTCTTAAAAAGTAGTTTTATACAAGAGACCCTGTGAGGTATTCTCAAGATATCCTGCCCACATTCTTTGTCCAGCTTTATAGTAAGACAGGAACAGGGTATTAAAGAATAACTGATTATATACTGGGCCTCAAAGTAAAAGATGAATATAGCACATACAGTGGCTCTCAAACCTGGCCACTCATCAGAATCACCTGAGAAGTAATTGAAGTATTGATCATTTGGCCCTAACCTAGACCTATTGAATTAGTGCTTCTACCAGTGGGTCTGGGCATCTATATTTCGATAAAGTTCTTTAAAGGAATCTGAGGTAGCCAATCCCATGGCTGGTATTTGGGAACAGCTATTCTATGTTGTTAACAGGATTTTCCCATCTTCCCTGCTTTAATACACCCTTTCTCATGTGGTTAATGCATGCTCTCAAGTGTCTGACCAACTTTGGCACCAAAAATATCTTTTCCCTTCTTACTGTAGCAGCTTTAATCCATGAGTAAGCTATTTTTCTTTCAGAACCCAAACTCATATGTGGCCATAATTTTATTGTTATAGTAGTTGCTATTTATGTGCTTTCTATCTGCCAGGCTTTATTAAGTGTAAATTAAACATTTGTTAAGAATAAATTATTTAATTAATCTACATTATTAACTCTGTAGTGTATTATCACCTTTTTTTTTATGAATGAAGAAACTGAGTCAAGCTGAATAACCATATGAGGTCACACAGTTAATAGACCAGAATTGTGATCATTAGCCATAGTGCTTGGCAGAGAGAGAGCAAACAAGAGAGAAAGAGTGAGAGAGTGGTAACAGTGTGTGAGGACCATTCCACTCAGTGAACATATGCCTGAGAAACCACGAAAAGAAAGCCAAGAATCAGCTCCCTCAGTTGTTCCTTTGTAGTGTGAGAACAATAAAGCATGGAATAATCAAGCATGTTAATTATACCTATAGAAAGATTTGTGAATGATTTTTAAAGGGTTTCTTGAGTGTTGACCAAAAAAGTGAAACACATCATCTAAGTGGTCAGGCAGCCAAAGGGTGATGATGGCTTGACTGACATTTGAGAGGAAATTAAAGAATTAAGTGATGACCTTAAGGAAACATTGCCTAATAATGTATCAGTCTTGGACAATCAGGAGATAGAGACCACACAGTAATTTAAACAGGAATAGTTTAGTATAAATATTTATTAACTATAAACAGGGGATTGGAGTTATGAGTAATTGGCTAGCAAGAAGTAAAGAGAACTAAAGAATTACAGGGTTAGTAAACTTGATTTTGGGAATCATGTGACAATGTATATGTGTATCAAATCATTACATTGTACACTATAAATATGTTACAGTTTTATTTATCAGTTATATCTCAGTAAAGCTGGGGGGAAAATTCAAAAACAGAGAGGAAGGAAAGATTAGGAATAGCAGGTATAAGAAGCAGCCACTTCTTATTTCCCCTCAGGCTGAGACAGAACCTGAGTGGAAGAGGTTGAGGTCTAGACCTTGTTGGAGAGGGCACAGTGGTGGCTTACTGAAGGCAGAGAAGTCACTTTGATGCTACATTGGCAGAACTTGCCAGAAATCTGCCCTTTAGGGTACAGGGGAAGCTGTTCACAGGGAGATACCTCACTAGAGGCACTCTGCAACAAAAATGTTGGGGGTAGTTCCAGAGATCTGTTGTACAACATAAAACCTATAGTTAACAATAAGATACTGTATACTTAAAAGTTGGTAATAGGGTAGATCTCATGTTAAGTATTTTTACCACACATACACACACACAAAAGCAATGCAAGGAATCTTTTGGAGGTGATAAATATGTTTATTCCCTTGATCCTGGTGATGGTAGCAGGAGTGTATACATATATCCAAACGTACCAAATTGTATACATTAATTATGCACCATTTTTTATATACCAATTATACCTCAGCAAAGGTAAGGGGGAAAAAAGAGCATTGGGGGTAGGGGGATGGAGTGCTTGGAGAAGCCACCTGTGCTGCAGGAGTTGAGCGGGAACTGTGTGTGCTGCACATCCTGGGTGCTAGAGAAGCTAAGGAGCGTGTGGAGTAAACGTGAACCAGGAACAAAACCCTCTCTTTCTGCAGTGTCTCTCCTTTGCCCTCTACTAACACAGCTTAACATCATACCAGCTGGCAAAGGAAAAATATGTAAAGGCCTCATCCAGTTTTGCAGAACATGCAATGATGGGTGAATTAGAGCTAAAAGAGAATAAGTTGATAACTCACATAAAAAGTTAAAATAAATGATTAAAACCAGCTGCGATAGATGATAATTACCAAGAATCGGAAAAGCAAACATGTTGGATTCTTGCTGAAATAGTTGAAGCAATATAACATTTATATGATTTCTGAATTCTGTGTAACCAAAAATCTCAAAATGGGGACCAGGGCAGTTAAGGGTTTCAAGTAGCACTGACTGCATGATTTTTGACTTTCATATCAACTTCAGAACCTAAACCCTACATAAAATGCAACTCCACTGAAAGTGGAAGAGCCAAGATTTGAGCCCAGGGTACTTTGATACTCCTTTTTCTGTTATGTCTGTTACAGTTTTATTTATTAGTTATATCTCAGTAAAGCTGGGGAAAAATACTGCTTCTGTATTAATAAATATGATAGACTCCCCCTAGAAAGTGTCTATCAAAACTCTGGTACATCCAGTTACTGACTAGATAATCTTCCATAGCATCCTTTTATTTTACTCATTATATCTGTTACTAACCAAAAGTTTTAAGCTTAAATTTAACTCCAAAGAAATATTAAACTATTCTTTGTTTTCACTTATCCCGATTATCTGCAGATGGTACAACTACCCTCACATCTGTAATTGTTATATGAGATGTTTAAGATTAACTCCTGCAGAAGTAATTAATAACATTTACCTCTGCTGTTCTGAATACTTGTGGAGACCATATCTGAAAGGCTGTGTATCTACATTCCCAACTGCTGTATTTGGCTGACTTTGTGTGAGTGCTTGAGTTATGTCGTGACACTCAGCAAGGCAGCACTGTCTTTTGAAGTTGACTGACTCAGCCACTCCCAAAAGAAGACAGTAGAGCCTGTGGTCTCTAGAAACACACCTTACTTACTTATTACTGTAGTCAAGAAGGCCCATAGGCAAATAAAAACCAAAGTGCCTGCTTTACCTCTCATTTTCAGAGCTTAAAGGTTTGACTCTGTTAAACTCATAATTAAAGACTAGAACAGAAGCCAATAAAAATTTGTTCTGAACATCTTTCTAGTTTCTCAGAACACTATACTTATATTTGTGTTTATACTTCAAACAGCTTTACCTGACAAATTGTAAGTAATAATTAACATTTGTATAGCACTTTACTCTTTTTCAAGTAGTTTCACATTCACTATCTCAGTTAATACTCAAAGCAATCCAGAATAATAACTGATATTCTTATCTTCATTTTATAGATGTTGAAACTCTGAGAGATTAAGTAGCTAATCCAAGTCCACATAGTAAAAAATAATCTGGGCTTGCAATTCACCTTGTGAAGTCAAACTTCATTACATTATAATGCATAATAAAATTATTTTCCTGTTTTATAGATGGGGAAACTGAGGCATAGAGCAGTTAAATGACTTGTCCAGAGTTTCAGGCTTAGGTTAAAATAAAGGTATATGTTTATGTACTTGTATTAAACATGTGAAACAGTGGAAGTGTGATGTAAAGGAAAATCAGAAAATTTTGGTTCTTAGTCCTTAAACTGACATTTATCAGAAGAGCTAGATGTGTGGCTTGTGTGTAGGAACTGTGGGTGGGGCGGGTGTTAGGAGGTTTACATAGGTACATTCACAAAGTAGTCCAGTAGACCTTTACAGTCCTAGGACTATTAGTTACAGACTGAAGTAGAGAGTTAGGGAAGAAGACTATTTTTTCTTAATTGTCAGAGAACATTCCTTGCTTTTTTCCCCTTCTTTGCAGAGATGTCGGCAATGTGGTTGAAGCCATGTATGGGGACCTCCCTCCTCCAATTATGCTGATTGGACATAGCATGGGCGGTGCTATTGCAGTCCATACAGCATCATCCAGTCTGGTGCCAAGCCTCCTGGGTCTGTGCATGATTGATGTTGTGGAAGGTAAGTTTTCTTAATAATGACTAAGTCAAAATCTTTGACTTATAACAGACATAAGTGGTAGATTATTATCTTATTTTTATTTATTATTGACTTCTCTCATCTTGAAGTATCTCCCTCTTTTATATTTTTTTAGTGTTATTTTGTGGCAAAGGCATTCCAAAATTTTTTTTGAGATATAATTGACAAATAACTTTGCATTAGTTTCAGATATACAACATAATGATTCAATCCCAATATATGTATATATCGTGAAGTGATCACCACACTATGTCTAGTTAACATCCATCACCACACAGTTACAATTTTTTTCTTGTGATAAAAACTTTTAAGATCTGTTCTCTTAACAACTTTAAAATATACAATACAGTATTATTAATTATAGTCACTATGCTGTACATTAACTGGAAGTTTGTACTTTTGACCACCTTCACCCATTTGCCCACACCCCACATTTACATGTCATCAAAAATCTTCATAAACATCTTTTATGGCTGCATAATATGTCAATTGTATGTATATCACATAATTTTATTTAACATTTAAAAAGAAGCTGCTGTGTCTTTTATGACCCAGCCTCTGAAGGCACACTATTGCTTACACAAGTCAGCCCTATTCAGTGTGGAGGGGCTACTGAATACCAGGGGGCAGAAACCACTGGAGGCCATCTTGGAAGATGGCTATCACATTAGCCTTCTGAATTTTCTTAAACTGCTTCTTTTTTCCCCTAAACATCACTTAATTCTGCTGTCATTGAGGAGGATATATATATAGTTGACTCAAAAAGTTTAAATGCTGAGAATATGTTAAGTGCTGTGGTTAAAATATTTTAACATCTAGGTACAGCCATGGATGCACTTAATAGCATGCAGAATTTCTTACGTGGTCGTCCTAAAACCTTCAAGTCTCTGGAGAATGCCATTGAATGGAGGTAACCCACAAATCTATATTGTCTACATTTTATTTATTTATTTTTAATTTTTTAATTTTCATTGAAGTATAGTTGATTTACAATATTGTTTTAGTCTCTGGTGTACAGCATGGTGATCGGTTATACACACACACACATACAAACATGTATTCTTTTTCATTACAGGTTACTATAAGATAGTTGAATATAGTTCCTTGTGCTATACAGTAGGACTTTGTTGTTTATATTGTCTATATATATTTTTATTTTACATGTTAGATTGTAACTTTCCTTTTTCATCAGCTCAAGCACCATGTTGAAGGGAGTAGTTCAGTTTCCACACCTTAGTTTTATTGTAATATTATGTATGGAAACATTTATATAAAGAGCAGATTAAAAAAAAATACTTTAAATGTTTCAGACTAGGCTCAGTTGTCTAAAACCCATCCTTTTTCCAATACACTATAGTACTTCCTAGAATCTTAGTAATTACAGATCATCACTATCTAGGTTTTCCCATCTCTAAGGTGGGACTTTGGATTAAATGAGGTTGTGAGGCCTTTTCTACCTCTGATGCTCCATGGTTCTAGATTCACTTTCTGTATTCCAGAGAAGATAGGGAAACAAATGAATGTAGATTCCCTTCTCAGTTTTCATTTGGGTTTTGTGTAAATAAAAACCCTTTGGCTAAATGGTTCTCATAAAAATTACTAACAGAGTTGGCTACGGCTTCTACTTAAGTAAAGGCTGTTCAGTTATTATTTGTTAATTCAATCAATTATTTGATTATTTATTAAACATGTATTTCTATTTATTAAACACTTTGTGCTAAAGGGTGAAAATTCAGAGATGAGTAAAACACTGTCCCACCCTCAAGGAGATCAGTCTTGAGATAGAATATCTTCATTGTCCTGTCTTCTTACCTATTCCTCAAAGTCCATCTCCAGTTCCTTCTGTAGAACCCTTCCTATAACTCCTCCAAACCGCTCAGGTCACTCCCTCAGCAAAATTGCTGAAGACCTTTAAGTCTATATTGCATTGTACTGTTTACCCCTTACGGCTTCTAATCTGCCTTTAAGGCACATGCTTGTATTGTTAATTTTCCTTTTTGTCTTAGTGCCCTTCCTGCATCATAAGGTCAGAAGCTATTCTCTATTTCTTTTGTACCTTCATACAGCATATAGCATATTGCTGGCTGCTCTGGCAGGCAGAACATACCTACTTACTGAATCAGAGATAGCAAGTGGAAATTAAGGGCCTGGTAAAATATGTCCTAGGGATTCTTCCTAGGACAGAGGATCTCATGCTAAATATGGCTTGCCAGAATGGTGTTTGTGTTTGGTACCGTTGTTTCTGCCTCCCCTTGTTCATTGCCATGATGCAGGATTCCTGTTCTCTTGAAAACACCAAAGATCTCTCCATCTTAAGCAGCCACACTGAGAATGCAGTTGCTGCCAGCTCAAGACGTACCTCGAGCACTCTGCCTGCTTCCCCAGTAACAACTAGTGAGAAAATTATTCCAAATAACTTTTACACTTTATTCAGTAAATATTTTTTATAGTACCTAAGATGTTTCAGTACCTGACCTAAGAACTGGGGATGAATCAGGCTTAATTCCTGTCATGAAAAAATGGGAATGCATACAAGTAAATACATAAACACAACACAATGAAAAAAGTACAGAAGGTACAGAAGATGGTTGCTTGGGCATCATGGTGAACCTTCTCTTAAGGGGAGATAGAGTCTTGATTCTAGTGCCAGATGTAGGATAGGATAAGTGTTCTGTTTGTTGAATATTAAAATGTTATGGGTTCTTTGAGAGCCACTGATTTTTAGATACTTTCTGAGCCTAAGAATCAGAAAGAGTACAATGAATTTTTGGTAATTTTGTTTTGTGTTTGCTGGATATCTGAATTGAGTTTATGACTCATGGCCATTTTGGTTATTCCAGATACTTTTTTTTTAAAGATGTTGAAACACAAGGCAAATCTGTTTAATTTATTAAAGATTTAAAGCAAAATGAATTTCTGCTTTTGCTGTCTTGGTCATCCAAATGAGAGGCAATAGGGTGTAGTTATTAAGAGCCTGGACTTCAAAGTTAGATATAGATTTGCATCTTGCTTCCACCACCTGGCTGCTCTGAGGAAAACAGAATAGGGGAAGGAGTAGGGAGTAGGGTTGATAACCAAAGTGGGAAATTGGTTCGGAAACTATTGTAGTAGTATAAGAGAGTAATGATGGTAAGCTGGGTTATCATGGCAACAGAGGAAGTTATATGGTCATATCTGGAATGTATTCTGAAGGTAGAGCTGACAGGACTGCCTTATGGATTGTGTGTTGGGTGAGGGGTTAGGGGGAGGTGCAGCATTCAAGGATGACTTCTAGGTTTTTAGCCCAAGCAATTGGTGAATGATAGAGACAAAGAGCAATAGATTTGAGAGCAAGCAAGGGCTAGGGAATCAGGATTTTTGTTTGGATCAGCTGAAATGCTTATTGTACATCTAAATGGAAATGTTAAGTAGGCACTAGTTAAAAGAGATTCAACTAGAGATAAATTGGAGACTCATCATCACATAGATAGTATTAAAAGCTAAAAGATTTAATATAGTCATCTAGTTGACAGAAAAATATCCAAGAACTGAGCCTTGGGATACTCTACAATATTTAGAGCTTGAGAAGGAAAGGAAGACCCAACAAAAGACACTGACAAGACACAGTTGGTGAGATGGAAGGAAAGCCAAGAAAGCACAGCAAGTGTTTATAGAAGGAGGGAGAGAGGATTTATGGTGCTGAGAGATTGAGTAAGACTAAGAAATGACCATTAGAATTCGTATGATGGAGGGGATGTTGACAAAGGAAATCTCAGAAAGTAAGTAGGAGATAGAAACCTGATAGGAGTTGAGGATAATGGCTGAGGAAAGGGTCAGAGGTAACAAAGTGGAAAAAGCAAGTAAGATAACTTTTTTGAAAAGCTTTGTAGTATAGGAGAGCAGAGAAATGGGGTGGTATCTAGTAAGGAATGTGGAATTGAAAATGTTTTTAAAAGCTAGAGAATATTTTTAAAGGATGTTTTATAATATCCACTAGAGAAAAAATGATGACACAGGAAAGAAACAGGATAAGTAAAGGAAATAAGGTGTACATAAGCAAGAGCGGATAGGAACCAGTATTCAGTGTTGGCCTTGTATAGGAACAGAGATATTTCATATATTAAACAGTCTTCAAGGCAGAGTGTATGATTATAAATACTAGTGGATTTGTAGATTCAGTTGGTGGTAGAAAAATGAGGTAGTAGTTCTGATTGCTTCTGCTTATCATTAAAATAAGAAACAAGGTCATTATCTAAGGAGGGGAACACTTTAAAATTTTATGTGATGTTTAAAGCTAAAAAATGAGATTTAAAGAAATGTGTTCTGATGTCCTGCTTCAGGTGGTGTTTCTAGTTCCCCCCTGGGACAGGCAGTCATTTTGCTTGGCCCTTAACTAACTCTGAGAAGACTAATCTATTTAGAGTCTAAGCTCCTAAGCTCTATATGATAGTCTACAAGACCCTCCAGGAGTTGGCCCTGCCTGCCTGTTATCCTAGTCTGTCACGCTCCTCCTTTACTCTCCCTCCTCTGCTTCTTCTTGCAGTCTGCCCTCTAAAATCATCATCTTGCTGACTTTTTCACATCACTGTGCCTTAGTTCGCAATGTTCCTTCTGCCTATTAATGTTCTGACCTCCCTCTTTTATGTTCCATTTAACTTCTTAAGTCCTTATAGGCAGGATACTTGGGAGGCTTTCTCTAACTCACTTAGAATAAAGTGATTTCTTTGAATCTTGCCTTATTATATTAAAATTATTTGTTTGTGTTTCTTTCTCCCCACTGAATTATGTGCTTCTTGAATGCAGGGCTGGCACTTAGTATCCTCTTAGTAAATATTTGCAGAACTGAAATGGCTTCAATGCCTTTACTTAATTTTCACTGCTTGGCTTATAGCTGTAATAAACGAGAGGGAAGATATGGCACTCTCGATAGTAAGCTATATTGGTAACCATAACTTTTTAGTAGATCCTGCAGAATCTGCAGAATTACTGATTTGACTCTGGTGACATGATAAGATAGATGCTGAATAACCTCCTCTCTCCCATCTCACTTTTCTTTTCTAGTGTGAAGAGTGGCCAGATTCGAAATCTGGAGTCTGCCCGTGTCTCAATGGTTGGCCAAGTCAAACAGTAGGTCTTATTTTTCCCTTTTGGGCAGGTTAGAAGCTGAAACATGGTAAGGGAATTACAGATTGCTTTTTTTGTCATACACCTATCCTACCATCCTGGTGAATGTCTTCATTACTTTAGATAATTTTTATAAATGAGCTCAGTTGAGCCAGCTGTATAGATTTCTTTTCTCTCTCTCTCTCTCTCTCTTTCTCTCTCTTTTTTTTTTAAGAAATCCCAAAGCCAAATAATGTCTTCTGTATAATACTGGATTACCTTATTAGGACAACTGTAGGTGTTAAAAGGTGAAGAATACCAGAGAATGGACATTAAGTGTTCACTCTAGTACTGGCACCTATGATTTCATTCTGTTAACAGTCTCCTTTTAAGCCAATCGTGGTTGTGAGGAATTTTTTGTATAAGACCTTTGGCACAGCCTGAGTGAAAGCCAGATTCTAAGGGTGAGCTAAGATTATTCAGCCCAGTTGCTCCTCCTGGATAGGGTTCATGAGTCCTGGGTATTGCTGTGTAGTCACAAAATAAACTTTAGGTGAACTGGGAAAATGTTTCCCACCAGAACAGACAGGGAGCACAAGAGTTGATGAAAGTAATTACAGCATTATTGAATGCCTCCTATTTGCCAAGCACTGTGCGAGGTATTATATGTACACTGTGTAATTTTTAAAACCTTGTATAATGGAAATTTTTGAAACATACAAAAGTAGAATAATATAATGAATCCCAATGTACCATTGCTCATCTTCAGCAGTTATGAGCTCATGGCCAGTCTTGTTTCATCTGTGCCTCTATTTACTTTCCCTAAGCACAAAATATTTTTAAACCTATTCCAGATAAACATAACTTCCTCTGTAAGATTTCCATATACTTTAAAAGGTAAGGACACTTTAAGTGCAATCACAATACCACTATCACACCTAAAAAAATTAGCAATTGCTTAATATCATCAAATGTCTATTTAGTATTCACTTTTCTGTTTGTCTCATAAATTTTTTGGGTTCAAATCAGATTACAGTAGGGTAGATACATAGCGATTGATTGATAAATCTCTTCAGTATCTTTTAATCTATAGGTTCCATTTCTATCTCTCATTTTTTTTTTTCTGACAATTTATTTGTTAAGGAAACCTGGCTGCTTGCCCTGTAGAATTTCCCACAATCTGGATTTGCTAATTGATTCCTCAAGGTGTAATTTTTTAAAAATAATTTTATTTATTTAATTTATTTTTTGTGGGGGGAGGTGATTAGGTTTACTTATTTATTTTTAGAGGAGGTACTGGGGATTGAACCCAGGACCTTGTGTATGCTAAGCATGCACCCTACCACTTAAGCTATACCCTCCCTCCTCAAGGTATAATTTAACATGTTTCTTTATTCCCTATACTTTCTGTAAATTGTTAGTTAGATCAGAAATTTGATCAAGTTCAGGTTTGTTTGTTATTTTGGTTTTTCATTTGTTTGCAAGAATAGGTGATATTTTGTACTGCCATCAGGAAGCACATAATGTCTGGTTGTCTCTTTTTTTTAATGTTAGTATCCATTGATGATCATTACCTGGATTCATTCATTCATTCATTTGCACTATCTCATTTAATCTATACAATACCTCTTCAAGATAAGTATTTTGTAGGAGAGGAAATGGAATATCAGAAAGATAAAGTGGCTTTCCCAGGATTACAAAGCTAATGAATGACAGAGCTCATATTCAAACTCCTGTGTACTTGACTTCAGGCCTATGTTTTGGATTTTATGCCTGAAAGGGCAATTTGAGTAGTAATATCTGGCAGGCACAATGCAGAGGCTTTGAATAAGCTGTGAGACTGCTCACTTCGGTGCTTAAATATTTTGAGATCTGACTTCTCTAAGCTTTGGTAAAGCATTTTGAAAGGAAGTTACATGGCTTATATGCAGGTAGTTCAACAATTTTTAAATTTTCACTTCACGTGGTGTTTTAATATGTAAACCTGTGTATGTAAGGTTGTGTATTTTAATTGTCACATAGATATCAGCTGGAACCTTCCTGCCCTTCTTGACCTGGGTATGATTTTCTTGAGCCTCCCAATCCAATGTTATGGAAATTCAAAGGCCCGTATTGTTTCTTTGTTACTTTAACCTAAATGTGAAACTTGACACCTCTTCAAGTTCCATAGAAAACATACACTTAACAGAACATTTTTGAATATACACTTCACTGAAGGTTTGGTTGAGGAGACAGAGAAGGAGAAGTTACCATTCTTAAAAATCCACCACTGAAGTTTCACTGACCTTTCAATTTTTCCCAGTCTCTTTATTCAGTATTGCTCGCTCTCTCCTCTTCTCCCTTCTGTCTCCCTTTTCAAAGGCAAAATAACAAATTCTCTTATCATGCAGAGTAGACCTTAGCACTAGCTGCTACCTAGCTAGGGTTTTGGGATTTTACCTTTAACACTTGTCAGTGTATTTTTCCCAACAGATTCTCTTTAAAAAGAATTGTGGTACCAGCTATTCCTATAATAGTTTTTCTACCTAAATATGTCATAAGGAGACACTATTTTTTAGAGGAAAAACAACAATAATTGGTTGGATCAGATGTGCTGATCGCTAAGATTTCTCTGGTCCTAGTTATGGTTATTGTAATTGCCAGTTTCTGTCTGCTGATTAAAAGTAGGGGCCTTTTATCATTCTGTTTGAGCCTTGTACTGTCATAAGCAGAGTACAGTAGAGAAACACCATGCTTTAGGGTTAATTGGGCTGGATTTGCCTCTCAGCCTCATCCACTCATGAGCTAAGTGATTCTTTCAGCTCTTCAGAGCTACTTTGTGGCGATGCTGTGAGGATTATATATAATAATGTCAAATAAAACTCTTGTCACCTTGCCTCAGGTAGTGGTTACTCTCTTCTGTAGGTCAGTATTGGTGCAAGAACTGGAAACCAGCCCTTAGAGTATAGTCAAACATTGGCCATGAACTTCCACACCCCTGGTCTACTTTTGTACATTTTTAAATGCACATTTTTTGCACCATCCTTTTCCCAGAAGTGTTATTAAGTTTTAACTAATATTTGATTATAAAAGGCCCTAAATATCAGCATCTCTAAGGTAATTTGTATGCAGAAGAGAGGTATGTGATAGCACTTTTTTTTTTTTAAACTAGGTGTGAAGGAATTATAAGTCCAGAAGGCTCAAAATCTATAGTGGAAGGAATCATAGAGGAAGAAGAAGAAGATGAAGAAGGAAGTGAGTCAGTAAACAAGAGGAAAAAGGAAGATGACATGGAGGTGGGTGAAAGCCTGTATTCTTGGAAGGATGGGGTAGGGAATGGTTCATCATGTGTAGGGTGGGAAAGGGAGGTAACATTGTTCTTTTTGTCCATCATTAGGTATTTTAGGGGACAAAGACATTATTATAATAGATACTTAGATAAACTATAAGATATAAAGCACTTGTTGATGGCTCTGACAGATTGGAATGTAAAACTTACAGAACTACCCTCCCTCAGACTGCTCTGTCATCAGGTTCTTTCTCACCTCTGTACGTCTGTTACTTTGGTTTAGCTCATAAGAATATCCCATTTCCTACCACTCTGTGCTAAGCCCACCCTGATCTTACCCATCTTTCTTATTTTTTTAATCTTTTTTTTTAATTGAAATATACAGTGTCATGTCAGTTTCTGGTGTACAGCGTAATGTTTCAGTCATACATATACATACATATATTCCTTTTCATATTTTTTATTATAGGTTATTACAAAATATTGAATATAGCTTCTCTGTGCTATACAGAAGAAACTTGCTGTTTGTCTATTTTATATGTAGTGGTTAGTATCTGCAAATCTCGAACTCCCAATTTATCCCTTCCAGTGTTAGCTATGGTGGTAATCATATTGCAATATATAAATAAAACACCTTGTACCCCCTTTCCTCCTGGTAACTATAAATTTGTTTTCTATATTTGTGAATTTGTTTCTGTTTTTGTTTATTTGTCTTTTTTTTTTTTAGAGTCCACATATTAGTGATATTGTATGGTATTTTTCTTTATCTTTTTGGTTTACTTCACTTAGAATGGCGATCTCCAGGTCTATTCATGTTGCTGCAAATGGCATTATTTTATTCTTTTTTATGGCTGAGTAGTACTCCATTGTATAAATATGTCACAACTTCTTTACTTAGTCATCTGTTGATGGATACTTAGGCTGTTTCCATGTCTTGGCTATTGTAAATAGTGCTGCATAAATAGTGCAGGTATCTTTTTGAATTAGAGTTCCCTCTGGATATATATACAGGAGTGGGATAGCTGAAGGGTAAGTCTATTTTTAGTCCTTTGAGGAATCTTCATACTGTTTTCCATAACAGCTGCACCAAACTACGTTCCCAACAACAGTGTAGGAGGGTTCCCTTTTCTCCACACCCTCTTTAGCATTTATCACTTGTGGACTTTTGAATGATGGCCATTCTGACTGGTGTGAGGTAAAACCTCATTGTAGTTTTGATTTGCATTTCTCTGATAATTAGTGATGTTGAGCATTTTTTCATGTGCCTATTGGCCATTTGTATGTCTTCACTGGAGAATTACTTGTTTAGGTCTTCTGCCCATTTTTGGATTGGGTTGCTTGTTTTTTTGCTATTAAGTTGTAAAGCTGTTTATATATTCTGGAAATTAAGCCCTTGTCCATTGCATCACTTGCAAATACTTTGTCACATTCTGTAGATGTCTTTTTGTTTTGCTTATGGTTTCCTTTGCTATGCAAGAGCTTACAAGTTTAAATAGGTCCCATTTATTTTTGCTTTTATTTTTGTTGCCTTGGTATTCTGCCCTAGGAGAACATTGCTAAGATTTATGTCAGAAAATGTTTTGCCTATGTTTTCTTCTAGGAGGTGTCTTGTCTTACGTTTAAGTCTTTAAGCCATTTTGAGTTCATTTTTGTGTATGGTGTGAGGGAATGTTCTAACTTCCTTGATTTACATGTGGCTGTCCAGTTTTCCCAACACTATTTGCTGAAGAGACTGTCTTTTCTCTGTTGTATATTCTTTCCTCCTTTGTCAAAGGTTGACTGTCAGTCTGTGGATTTATTTCTGGGCTCCCTATTCAGTTCCATTGATCCATATATCTGGTTTTGTGTCAATACCACACTGTTTTGATTACTGTAGCTCTGTAGTATTGTCTGAAGCCTGGGAGGGTTAGTCCTCCAGCTTCATTATTTTTCTTCAGTATTGCTTTGGTAATTCTGGGTCCTTTGTGATTCAATATAAATTTTAGGGTTATTTGCTCTAGTTCTAGTGAAAAATGTCCTGGGTAATTTGATAGGGATCACATTAAATCTGTAGATTGCTTTGGGTAGTATCCAATCTTACCCATCTTTCAAGATGTATCTCCTTGGGGAAATTTCTGACCTCAGTTTATATTAGTCACTCTGCAGTACAACACTGAGTCTGTGGCACACAACTTAGCACTTCTTTTCTGAAGTTGTGACTAAGTCATAGAACTGAATTTCATAAGCCACATTCAACATACTATGGTTGTCTGATGGTCATCCCTAGAATGCAGATTCAGTGTCCTATAATAACACAAGAACTGTCTCCCAACAAAAATAACCTGTGTATTTTGAGGGCAGGAACTATTGTTCAGAATAAATTGCCTTCGGCATTTAGCTCAGGGTTGTATGCATAGTAAGTGTTCTGTTAGTGCGTCCTGATCAGTTGATTTGAGGATAATAGTGGGAAGGGACATAATCAGTGAGTGTGAGCTGCAAACTTTCTGGGATGGATTATGAACATCTTACTAATGACAGGTAATGGACTTAGTGTATACCGCATATTCCTTTGCATTTGGAGATGCTACTGTTAGCAAGGAAAAGAATACATTTGTTTAAAACTATTTTAAATTAATCAGTATCCTTTTATCATCCTTAAGATCAGTGAATAATACCTTGTACCTGTTTGGAGTTTACAGAATTATAAATAATGAATGATAAATTTGCCCTCCATTACTCTGTGAGGTGAGGGGAGATCTTTTCTCCCACGCTACAAGTGTAGAAACTGAGACTTACAGATGAAGAGATTTTTACAAGGTAATTAGGTAGTATTTAGTACATTTGAGACTGATACAAACTATCAATTACTTTTTACCTTTTGTGTGCTAGAATCTATACTGAGTGCTTCACATTAATCATCTCTAGTTCTCATTTTAGCTCTGCATTGTAGATACTAGCACTGTTTTACAAGTCAGATGCAGATACTTGCCTATAGTCATACATAAATGTTAGCACTAAAACACACCAAACTCACTTTTTCCTTGTAATTTTTTATAAGCCCAATTATATGGAGTTTTATGAACTCTAGCAATTCTGTTAGGAGAACAAACTGAGGCACATCAGTCAATAAGGGGTATGGCTAAACAGTCTACAACTGAGGAAGACAAACTCCAATAGTCACAACTTCTTGCACCTAGCAGATAAATAAGTCCTGGAGATCTGATGCACAGCATAGTAATTATAGGCAACAATACTGTATTATAAACTTCAAAGCTGCTAAAAGACTAGATCATAATTGTTCCCACCACAAAAAAATAATTATGTGACATGATAGAGGTGTTAGCTTATGCTATGGTGGTAATCATATTGCAATATATAAATAAAACACTTTGTACACCTTAAACAATGTTGTGTATCAATTATATCAGTAATGGAAAAACAAGTAAGTGAGTAAATAAATAAATAAATAATAAGTAAATGATGGGAAAATAAATAAATAAATACATTTTTAAAGTGATGGAAAAAATGTTTATAATGCCAATTAAACTTAACAACAAAAACAAAAAACCAGGCACAACTTCTTAGGGACATCTCTGTTTAGCACAATGTAAAAAGTTGTGTTTGAAATGATCCTGAGACATACATAAGAGATCAGTTGCACCCATTCTGCCCTGTAAAGGAAGACAAGTTATGTATATTTATTGGCGATGGGCTGGAAATCTAATACAAAATGGTTAAAATACAGAAAAGATAGGGAAAACATTTAAGCTTTGGTCCTTAAAGGAATAAACTTTAGTTGTCCAGGAGATATTCCTTTATACATAAACCTCTCTCTTATTAAAATTGCTTAATTATTCAGTGACTTTTAGTATAGTCACAGAGTTGTGCAGTCATCACAACAATCTAATTTTAGAACATTTTCATTGCTTTTAAAAGAAATGTTATACTTACTTGCAGTCACTTCCTATTTCTCTCCAACCTTTCCAGCTCTAGGCAACTGCTCATCTACTTCCTGTGTCCACAGACTTTCCTAATCTGAGCATTTAATATGGATGGAATTATGCAGTATGGGGTATTTCATGACTGGCTTTCACCTTAGCACAATGTTTTCCAGGTTCTTCCTTGTTGTAGCATGTATCAGTACTTCATTCCTATTTATGGCTGGATAATATTCCATTGTTTAGATAGACCACATTTTTAATCTGTTCATCAGTTAATGGACATGTGGGTTATTTTCACTTTTTGTCTACTTTGAATAATGCTGATTTGAACAATTGTGTACAAAATTTTGTGTGGACATAGGTCTTTATTCTCTTGGGTATAAACCTATGAGTGAAATTGTTGGATAGTAACTCTATGTTTAATCATCTGAGAAACAGCCAGACTGCTTTCCAAAGTGCCTGCATCATTTCCCATTCCAACCAGCAGTGTATGAGGGTTCTGGTTTTTCTACATCTTTGTCAGCTCTTGTTACTGTCTCTCTTTTTGATTATAGCCATCCTAGTGGGTATAAAGTAGTATCTTATTGTGGTTTTGATTTACATTTTCCTAATGACTAGTAATGTTGAGCATATTTTCATGTGCTTATTGGCCATTTGTATATCTTTGGAGCAATATCTATTCATATCTTTTGCCCATTTTTAAATAGGGTTATTTGTCTTTTTATTATTGAGTTGTCATTTACATATGAAATCTAGTATGCGTTTGGGAGGGGCCTGTGAGATTATGCTGTCTCTGACTGTGGAGCTGACCTCTTAGAAATAGCTTATACTTGGAGGGCATTATGCTAAGTGAAGTAAGTCAGAGAAAGACAAATACTATATGATATCACTTATATGTGGAATATAAAAAAATATAACAAACTAGTGAATGTAACAAAAAAGAAGTAGATTCACAGATATAGAGAACAAACTAGTGCTTACCAGTGGGGAGTAGGGGCAATTTAGGGGTGGGGGACAGGAGGCACAAACTGTTGGGTGTAAGACTGAAGAATGTGTTGTACAACATGGAGACCGTAGCCAATATTTTGTAATAACTGTAAATGGAAAGTAACTTGGGTCTTCTAGTTCTCACTAAACAACTGATTCTATTCTCTATTTCTTAACCCCAACCAGTGATCTTTTTCTTTTTTTTTAATTTTGGTTAAAAGGAAGAAAAAACTACATAACATAAAATTTACCATCCTAATAATTTTAAAGTGTGTAGTTCAGTAGTATTAAATATATTCATACTTTGTGCAACTAGTCTCCAGAGTTTTCTCATCTTGTATAACTGAAACTCTATACCCATTTAACAACTCCCCTTTTTGCCCAGCTCCTAGCCCCTGATAATCACCATTGTACTTGTTTCTGTGAATTTCATTATACTTTAGATACCTCATATAAGTGGAATCATAGTATTTGTTATCATTAGTGATCAATACAAATCAAATCAAATGCAAATTAAAATCATAATGAAATATCACTTTGTACCCATTAAGGTGTCTACTATTTAAAAAAAACAAAATAACAAGTATTGGCAAGGACATGGAGAAATTGCAACCCTTGTGCTCTGTTGGGGGGATTACAGAATGGTACAACTGCTATCAAAAACAGTATGGCAGTTACTCAAAAAATTAAAAATAGAACTATCTTATGATCCAACAATCTCACTGCTGGGTATATAGCCAAAAGAAGTGAAAGCAGAGTCTTGAATAAATATTTGTATATGTTTATAGTAGCTGATCTTTTTCTTACTCAGTGATGTTGAGCACCTTTTCATGTACTTATTGGCTGTTTGTATTTCTTTTTTGGAGAAATGTCTGTTCAAGTCCTTTGCCCATTTTTAAATGAGGTTATTTGATTTTTTTGTTGTTGAGTTATAGGACTTTTTAATATATTCTGGATATTAACTCTTTATCAGATATATGAGTTGCAAATATTTTCTCCCATTTAGTAGTATGCGTTTTCACTCTATTGATTGAGTTCTTTGATGCATAAAATTTTTAAGTTTAGTGTAGTCCATTTATCTATTTTTTACTTTAATTGCCTATTCTTTTGGTGTCATAACCAAGAAATCATTGCTAAGTCAACCAATAAATCATTGCTAAATCCAATGTCGTGAAAAGTTTCATGAAACTGCTGCTAGAAGTTTTATAGTTGTAGGTTCTTATATTTAGGTTTTAATCCATTTGAGTTAAGTTTTGTATATGTTCCAACTTCATTGTTTTGCATGTGGATATCCAGTTTTCCCAACACCATTTGTTGAAAAGACTATCCTTTCTTTCCCCATTGAGTCATCTCAGTATCATTATCAAAGATCATTTGACCATATTATATGAGGGTTTATTTTCTGGGCCCTGGAGTTTATTCCATTGCTCTGTTTTTGGCTGTCTTTGTACCAGTACTCTGCTATTTTGATTACTGTAATTTGTGCGTGTGTTTTTGTTTTGTTTAGCTTTAACAACAAAAATGTATTGTCTCACAATTCTCAGGGCTAGAAGTCTGAGATCAAGATGTCAGCAGGGTTGGTCTCTTCTGAGTACTGTGAGGGAAGAATCTATTCCAGGTCTCTCTCCTTGGCTTATAAATGGCCATTTTCTTTCTATGTCTTCATATCATCTTCCTTCTTTATGTGTCTGTCCAAGATCCCTCTTCTTCTTTTTTTTTTTATTAAAGTGTAGTTCATTAACAAAATTATATTAGTTTCAGGTATGTAATGTATTTTGAAATCAGAGCGTGAGTCCTCCAATTTTGTTCTTCTTTAAAATTGTTTTGGATGTTTGAGGGTTCCTTAAGATTCCATGTGAATTTTAGGATGAATTTTTCTACTTTTGCAAAAAATGCCATTGGGGTTTCATAGGGATTGTGTTAAATATGCAGATTTCTTGGTTTTTTTTTTTTACATTTTTTATTGATTTATAATCATTTTACAGTGTTGTGTCAAATTCCAGTGTTCAGCACAATTTTTCAGTCATTCATGGACATATACACACTCATTGCCACATTTTTTTCTCTGTGATTTATCATAACATTTTGTGTATATTTCCCTGTGCTATACAGTGTAATCTTGTTTATCTATTCTACAATTTTGAAATATGCAGATTTCTTTGGGTAGTATGGACATGTTAACCATTCAGTGATCTTTAACACAATAGGTGCTGTCTCATATTCACTTCTAGATTTTCATATTATAGTTGATGCAGTATTCCAATTGTTTATTTAAGTTATAATATTTCAAATTTTTAATGATAAAGAAAAGTATAGAGAACCTTTTATTTGTTCAGCTTGTATTTTATGAGTGCATACTCTGTGCCTGTCAACTTCATATCGAGATTTAACAGATAATGACATTTTTGTCATATTTGTGTCAGATTTACTTTTTTAAATTACTGTTGCAGGAACATTATATCATTGTCATAAATCAAAATAAAAATGCTTTACCAACAAATCAACATATTGTCAGTTTTCCCTTCCAGTTCTTTCTCAAAGTATACCATATTTTTCCAGCAGTAATCCTAACTTAAATGACATGTTGTACTGTTTCTTTCACTTAATATTATATAAGTATTTTTCCTATACTGTAGTATATTTTTTGCAGTTTTTTTTTTGATGATGTATTATTTTTGTCAAATGGATATAAATACGAGAAGCTCAATCTTGGCTCTACCATTTAAGTTCATGATCTTAAGAAAGTTTCCTAAGTTCACTGAAAGTAATAGAAATAAAAAGTAAACGTCTAATTATCTAAACATGGAAACTATAACAATAACCTATGTCACAAGACTGTTAACAAGGATTAAATGTATATTAAAATGTCTGGGGCATGATAACCCCTTAGTAAGTGCTAGTTTCTTCCCCTTTCCTTTTCCCAGGGACCTAGTTTTTATCTTGTTCCACCAGGGGATGCCCTCAGAGACTCAGAACTTGCTCTTATTCCTCCAGACCAAGAAAGACCATCCATATACTTGGAGAATTGAACTGGCAAAAACAGAAAAATACTGGGATGGCTGGTTCCGAGGCTTATCCAATCTCTTTCTTAGTTGTCCTATTCCTAAATTGCTGCTCTTGGCTGGTAAGTATGTATGTGTATGTATTAATCAGCTTGGGCTGCCATAGCAAAATACCATAGATTGTGTGGCTTAGTCAACAAATTAAATTTTTCACAGTTCTGCAGGCTGGAAGTCTGAGAGCAGGGTTCCAGCCTGGTCAGGTTCTGCTTAGAGCTTTCTTATTGGCTTGCAAACAACCGTCTCCTCACTGTGTCCTTACATGGCAGAGAAGGCGAGAGCAATCTCTGGTGTTTATTCTTAAAAGGACACTAATCCTGTCATATGAGGGCCCTACCCTTATGACCATATTTAACCTTAATTACTTCCTCATTTAACCATAATTACTTCCATCTCTTCAAATATGGTCACACTGTGAATTAGGACATCATCATATAAATTTGGGAGGGACACAGTTCAGTCCATAGCAGTGGTATATTGTCATCTGAATATGTCTTTGTTAAAACTGCTTACCAAATGGGTAACGACTTCCAAAGTGAAGTACCATTCTCACTCATTTGTGCCCTTTCTTCTCCATATGCCAACTCCCTAAACCCAAGTGGAAACATCCACCTAGGATGGCCTAATTCTGGCCTGGCCTCTGTACCTGGTCAAGCCCAAGTCCTTCTCCTTGAGTGGTATAAGGACATTCTTAGTATAATGGAAATAAAAGTAAAACCCTGTTTTCAGAAACCAGTTAAAACAAGCAAAGTGACTACAGGGAGACTCAGCCTATAAAGCTTCATGTGATGAGAATATACCCTCAGGGAGTTAGGATTGGCATTAACACGAATTGAGAATGTCATCATGTTTACAAATTTGTAACGATTTTTACTTCATACTTGAACAACAAAGCCTGTTTCATATAGCCTTTTCTAGGAAGCTACTTATGGATTCACTTATTTGTTCTAGGTGTTGATAGATTGGATAAAGATCTGACTATTGGCCAAATGCAAGGTAAGTCATGAAGAAATTATGTCCCTAGGTCCCCTGAGGGCAGAGAAATGGGCTGACTCATGTGGAAATCAATGTTCTAAGATGGTGAGACGCAGCTGAGAGAGCACAAGCTTTAGAGTTAGACCCAGATTTGACATTCACCTCTGCTTACCCACCATATGATTATGGGCAAGTATTTCCCTTTTCTGAACTTTAGTTTGGTTTTTCTCCAACTGAAAATAGGACTAATACTACCACATATGCCTCAGAGTTGTAAGGATTAAAGTGAGGCAATTATAAACTATAAAGGGGCATTACAAACTATAAAGTATTCCATACAGATATATAATATTGTGAAAGGAGGTATTCTGAATACCGATCAGTATTTTTATTATTGTTAGAATTCTTAGGAAAGGGAAAGGCCCAAGATAATCCAGATACAAAAAGGTATAATCTCTTTTTAGAAGACGGCATAATGAGATGGTAAAAGCAAGGGCTCTGAGATTGGGAGAACTGGGTTTGAGTACTGCTTCTTTCCTACTAATTTTTTTACCCTGGGCAAGTTACTTGACCTGCCTTAGCTTTAGTTTTCTCAATCTATAAAATGAGAAAATTGATGGCAACCTCACAAGGATTGCGAGGTATAATGAGTAGGAAAGTGACATGTTGTGCTCAGGTCCAGGTTTGTTGGCTAGATGACTGTGGAAGCAGTAGAACCAGTTTCATAGAAGCTCTTGGTTTAGTACAGATGAAAGGCTTGGTGAAGGTAAAGTCAATGGGCATTGGCAACATTGGGTTATAGGAAGAAGAGGTGCCAACTTCAATGGCAAGTTTTCAGGCTTAAGCAAATTCTGTTCTTGACTTTCCTTCTTTTCTACTTACTCTCCCTGGGCAATCTCACGTCTCCTGTTTACATCCTGATAACTCCCAGAGCTAAACATCTGACTCAAACATCTCTCCTGAGCTCCACACCTGGTCCATGTATCAAACCTGCTGGAAATCTCTACTTGGATGTTTCTTGGGTCCCTCAAACTGTTCTTTTAGCTCTCCTCAAGCTCTCCATAGAGAAGGGGGCTATATTCCTTGATAATAGTTGTTTAGAGGCTCCTGAATGATTTATTGAACTCTGGCCCAAGACCTTCATCCCCTTCCCTTCCCCCAACTACATAGTGTCCTGAGGCCTTGAGCAGGACCATGGGCTGGGGCTATGTGATTTTTATGGCACTGATATTGGTAATTCTGAGCTTAGACATTTTTCCTTGAATTCAATCAAGCAGACCTTTTCTCAGCACTCTTTCTGTATAAAACATATGCTTGATGCTGGCCCACAGAGGAATCAGACATGACCCTGATTGTATCTGAAAGCAGTTAATCTCAATTGAAACAGTATTTGGAACCAGTGTTGATCACCAGCCTTGGAAGCAGATAGTCCTGGGTTTGAATCACTCTTACTGGTTTTTTGGCCTGAATGAATTACTAATTTCTTTCATTCTGAGTTTCTTCATCTATAAAATGGAGATAATGAAATATCTCAATACAATTGCATATTGGGGAAGTAAGATAAATGATGGCTTCATTGTGTCCAGGAGGCACTCACAATTCCTCATTAGTTGCCCCCACTGTATCCCCAGTAAGGATTATGCCATAACCACCTTCTCTTTCAGAGCATCCCATGAGTATGTATAGAGAGTAAATGGCTGGGATGAGGGATGACTTAAAACAAAAGGAGATGTCTAAGTCAGTATAGATTCCAAACCACAGTCTTCCCAGCACTGTGTTTAAACCAGCTGAATTAGTTATTGAATCCTAGAAACCCAGCATTCATTCATAGTGCAACTTTGGTGAGTAACTTAGGCTCGCTGAACCTAAAGTTCCTTATCTGTAAGATTGCTGGGGGTGGAGGGGTGGAAATATGCCCACTTCATACAATAATTGTGAGGATTATGCATGATTATGTTATTCTATGTGTACTGGGCACAGTGATGTTAGGATGTGTGAGTTCTCCCTGATTCCTTATACCCACTCTTCCAAAGAAGAATGAAAAATGCATCTCTAGTCTTCAAGGCCAGGGTGGTTTGAGTTGTAAGCTTGATCAGGTTATTTGCTCAATCGTTCAGTCATCCAAGTCTTATTGAGCACTTACTCAATGTCTAGCCCTGCGTTGTGCCCTATTAAGAATATAGAGCAAGGAATGATACTAACCCTATTCTTATGGAAATGACACTCCTGGGGAGGCAAGCACCAGTGGCATATAGTTAATAGCTTAAGAACAAGAGGGGCACAAGCTGCTGTGTGTTTGGATCAAAATGCATTACATTAGGAGATACAAGGGAGAGACTCGGCTAGAACACCAAGAGGCAGCTTACTGTAAGAGGAGGAGCATAAGCTGTATCTTACTGGGTAGGATGGTCTTATAGTTCCTCTGCTAACTAATTAAGCGGCCTTGGAAAAATCACTTCACTAATCATGGCCTCAGTTTCATCATCTCAAAAAAGAATTTCAGTATTTGTTCTGCTTAATTTTATAGGGTGAATTTGAGAAGCAATGTAAAAAATGGATAGATAAGTATTTTGAAATTTTTTTAAAGCACTGTGTAACTGGGGTAAGAATCACAGAATGTGATAGCCAGAAGGACTTCCAGAGCTTACTCCCTTATTTGTAAATGGAGATACTGAGGCTCTGAGAATTTGCTCTCTCTACCTATGGGAGCTCTGGGTCCCATACTCTTTAGTCTGCTTAAAGGTCTTGCTTTATCAGTCATCTCTGTTGACTCTTAATAGCTATCATGTTAGTTGTGAGCTTACAGTGTTCTGTAAGACAGTGTGAGAAAGTGCTTAGTACTGTGTCTGGCACATAGTTAAGTATTCAAATGGTAACTTATTATTGTAATAATAAATCTAAAAATCCTTAAAATAGCTTACAAACCGTTGACAGTATGGTCCCTGTTTACCTCTCCAGCCTCACTGTTAACTCTGGTCTTCATGAGCATCAGAATTTTTCTTTCCAGGAGTAAATACCATTTTGTCTTCCTTTTCTTTGTGTATGCTATTTTTTTCTGTGTGGGAAGCCTTCTTGGATTCCTGTTTGATTGCAAAGCCACCTTCCTGTGTTCTTTCAGTTCCATGTGCTCAGTGTTATCATAGGAACTACATACTGCATTAAATTACTGGTTTTTATGTTTTGCTCTCCCACTAGACTATAGTGCAAACAGGAACTGTTTCTTCCTGTGTCTGGCCCAAAGTAAATGCACACTAAATAGTTGCAGAAGGAAAAAGTGAAGGGAAAATGATTTGCTCAAAGTTACAATTTCAAGTATTACTATCTTCTTCAAAGACTTGGTAATTGGGTCCAGAGTGTGGGTGGGAGTGGGATGGGGGATGGCAAGGTCCTGGCCTCCTGGAGTCACCTCTGAGGCTGCAGAGATGGTAAGGATAGGGCTGGTTTAGTCCCTGAGATGGCTTTGGCTTGTTTCTTCCCCAGGAAAATTCCAGATGCAGGTCCTACCCCAGTGTGGCCACGCAGTCCATGAGGATGCTCCAGACAAGGTGAGTCTGGTGCTTGATGACTCTAAAAGGACTACTGTAAGGGTAACCTTGGATCTCACAGAAGATAGAACAAGCCTCTGAGTCAGCCTGTGTTGTCCGCAGCAGCTGCTGTGGGGCCTACTTTTCCATTACCACTGAAATCCAGATGGAAGAAGGGATAATTGGGGTAGAAACTGCTCCCTAAACCACAGTCACAGTTAAGAATTAATATCCTCCTATAGGAAAAATGTGCTTTGTAACTCTAAGGGGATAAATAAGCCTTCACATCATTCCTGTTGACTTCTCTGGAGCCATCCCTGGCAAAGATGATAGGGGAAGAGTCTCTTATCCCTACCAGGACCCAGGTCCTTTTGATTTCAAGCTTCCCAGACACATGGGACCCATGAATCCACTGTAGAGCCTGGTCTTCCAACAGAAGCCCACAGAACGTCCATGGCTGAGCCCCCACTGCTACCCTTCCCATGGCCTGGAGTATCTCTCCCTTTTCCAGGTAGCTGAAGCTGTTGCCACTTTCCTGATCCGGCATAGATTTGCAGAGCCCATCGGTGGATTCCAGTGGTAAGTACAAAGGTTGAAGGAGCCCAGCAGTGCTGGCCAACTCCAACAAAGAGATATTTGCTGGTTGTAAATGATATTGTAAGGTTGTAAATATCTCTGCCTGGTTTGGGTCACCATTCCTTTCTTCTTCCTCCTCATCACTGAGCCCAGTGTGTGTATTTCTGCAAAGCCATGGTTGGTTGTTGCTGTGTGCTCTGGTCCAGTAGATTGCTGCTGAGCAGACATTAAATTGTGCCTAGTTCCTTACCCCCATTGTGATGTGATCATCTTCTTGAGATGCCCCTTCCTGTGGAGGCTGGGATGGGAATCCATCCTTTTCCAGGCTCTTGAAGAAGTTCCGTATGCCATCTCCTGCTCTCCTGTTGAGGAAGGCAGGGCAGGCCTTGAAGGCTGTGTAGAGATCTGGAGCATGGTTTCCAGCCTCAGCACTATTAATGTTTGGGGCCAGTAATCTTTTGTGGTGGGGGCTGTTCTATGCATTTAACACAGATGTTTACAACATTCCTGGCCTTTACATACTAGAAGCCAGTAGCACCCCCAACACACACAGTCATTATAAGCAAAAATGTTTCTAGTTTTTACCAAGTGTCTCAAGGGAGGCAAAGTCATTCCCAGATGAGAACTGCTGGGTCTAAAAGGAAAAAGGATGCCTTTCATTGTAGGAAGCTCTTTGTCTGATTAGGGAGACGCAGTTGGTCTCTTTGTTGAGGAGGAGGAAGAAGAGACTTGGTGACCCAAACCACATGGTCCTGGCCCCACCTCATCTGTGCTACAGAAGTCTTCTGATCCTCAGAGAGTCCACAAGCCTAGTGGAGAGTCACACCTGCCAGTTGAAAAGTCTCTTATCTGATTTTGGTGAGGGTCTAAGGGAACTTGTTCCCCACCCTCCGGAAGTTTGAAGAAGAAGAAATGTTGAAGAAAAAGAAATGGTTTCTGTGTTACAGAGTTCTGAATGCCAGGGCCTGGGAGGTGAGAATGACAAGGCAGGGAAAGTACTGGAAATGAGGACAGGAGCCTGGTACAGAGAACAACACAAGTGATTCCCTCATGCCAAACTACTCCTCAAGCAGCTGACCATTGATGAATCCAGGAATCAACAGTAAAGATTTAATTTCTCCTAATAACCAGTTTTTGGGGCCCCTGGCCCATTTGGATCCTTGATCAAGTCAGCAGTACACTGAGAGCAGACTCTGTGTTTAGCCCTGAAGAGGTGATTGAGATCTGCAAGGACCTTGATGATTGTTAGGGAGGGCTTCCTGGAGGAGACAGGGTAAACAGGGGAAAAGCTAGTGACAGTCACATTTGTCTTCCTTTCTCTTTCTACTCTTCACAGTGTGTTTCCTGGCTGTTAGTGACCTGCTATCCATCCCTCCCTCAACATTGAGCTCTGTTGTAAATACATCGCACCAGAGGCCACTGTGATGCCGCTGTCTCCTCACCATCCTGCCCGACCATGTGACACCGGCTCCCTATAGACGGGCATCCCCAGATGTACCAACCCTTTTGTGTATTCCTGCCAAAAGCATTGTGTTCCAGGGCCTTTGACCAACATCAGCCTCCGCAGGCTAAGGCTCCCTAGCCTCTATCCCTTTCCAGTTCAGGGGTAGCCCCTGCCTGTTCTCCCTGCCTTGCCTAAGGTGAAGCCATCAGAACTGCCGCCCTGGGCCCCTGTTCCTAGCATTAGGCAATGTACCTGGGTTCAGATGTTTCTCCAGGCTCAGGGACCTCCATTCCTTGAGATTGTTCTTGCCATGGTCCTGCCCTACCTTACAGGATGGACCATGTGCAGGGTGGTCCTTATTTTTCCCTTTCAAATAAAACACCAGTAGGGTACCTTTTTATCCCAGTCTTACTATTCTAGGCTTGGAAGATCCAGAGAAGCCAGGATCCCACCCTTAGGTACAGGAAAGTGTAGTGGATAGCATCGCAAGAAACCAGCCTGAAAATCAGGTCCAGCCAGTCCAAGCACATGACTTCCCATCTGGGGAGAGCCCACTGTCCCACTCCCACGTGTCTGGGCACCTGCCCTGGGCTGAAACCAGGCTGCTCCAGGGGCCTCTTGAGACTTCACTTGCCACGGAGCAGCCCAGGTTGAATACAGCCCATGCACAAAGCCACGGACTAGAGCCCATGGAGTTGTTTTTAAAAAGCAAATTTAACCATTTTCATAATTGGTCCCTGGAGATGTGCAGAGTGCCCACTTGCCTCTTCTAAACCCACAGCTTATCTTAGCGATTTGTGGTATTCATTCCACTCTTCATAGAAACAGTACAGCCCAGCATCCTCAATCTTTGCCTTCTTCCAGCTGCCTCATCAAAGCATTGCGGCCTCCCCCTGCTGCCCAGGCACGCCATTTCCAAGGGCAGAGAGGGGCAGTCTCCAGCAGCCCATCTCTTCTGTGACTGTCTTAGGTGATGCATAGCTCCCTCCACCTTTCCACCCAACAACCTCCTACCCCTGTCCTGCTGCAGGGTCCGGATCCTGGGACCTTCTTTGTGTCTTTGTTAATTTATGACCTTGTTTAAAGAAAATAAATATCCCCCAACCTTTATCTATCTGGTCTTTCTCTATGGAGTTGTCCTTATTTTTGTTGATCTGGGGGCACGGGATAGTTTATTGGATTTAGTCACCATAGAGCTCCGAAAAACCTTTCCTACAGCCTATCAACATCTTATGCTCTGCCTGCTTCCCAGATCCAGAATGCCCAGTGGAATGGACAGAGCCAGCCTCCACTGCAGCCAGAGACTGGATTTCAGTCTCATCTCTTCCAGTTATTTTCTGTGTTGACTTTGACCCAGAACAGGACAGTCTATGCACTGGCCACATGACGTCAGATACTCAGGGCTTCACATCTGCCAGCACCCAAACTTTGTTCACAACCTAGATCATCTCCTGAACTCTAGACACTTAAGTCCGTCCGCTTCTTCATCTCTCTCTCAGATGACCAGAAGCCACTCATATTGACCATTCCTAAACTGAACTCACCTTCCCCCTAAAACTTTTTCTTCCCCCCATTATTCCTAGCTCAGTAGTAGTAGGTACCACCATCTCTCCATGTGTCCAAACCAGGCAGCCAAAGCACCCTAGCTGGCTCCTTCTCTTACATCCATATCCAGTCTGCCATCAAACCCTGTCTATTCTCTGTTCTGTATCCCCTCTTCTTTGCCACAGTCCCTCCCCTGGTTATTCTCTACTTCTGTTGGGTCCTCTTCCTAGTAGGCTTTGGAGCCAGGCTACCTCATTTAGAACCTAAGGCCCATCCTTGACTGGCTGTGTGAGATAGCTGTGTACTTCTTTGTGCTGCAGTTTCCTCATCTGAAAAGTGGAGCTCAATAGTATTTACCCCACAGGGTTGTGAGGACTACAAAAGTGAATATAAGTTAACAGGGTTTCCCAGTAACTGAAGCAGAGTAGGCACTTTATAAATAGTTCCTAACATGTCACTCCCATATTATACTTATGACCTTCTTTACTCAAAGTGGTCTGTGGGCCAGTAGCATCAGTATCTGGAAGATTTTGTTCCTACCCCAGACCTATTGAGTCAGTACTGATGTACATTCCAACAAGCACATTAATTCTGAGACGTTCTGGTTTAGATGTTCACTAAATTATTTCTCAGTAAATCGTGAGTCCCTAGCAGAGAAGAAAAGTGCCTTTTGTGTGATCTGCACCCCCACAACCAAGCCCTTTGGGTGGGCAGGGGCAGGCCAAGGTCTCTGCTGGGCTCTGAGTCCTCTGTTCACAAGGGGGCAGCATGGTCAAATGTATGCTTTTCGGGGTCCACATCAGCCACTTCTGTTCACCAGGCAAGTCATACCTGTCATTAAAGTTTGAGCATCAGCTAATTCATAGCAACCCTATGAGGTAAGTGATGTTTTCCTTTTACAGATAGACATCAGATCGAAATTTATATAGCTCAGAAGTGGTCATGTCAGAATTCAAACCTAGGTTGTTTTCTCTTCATGCTGCCTCCTAGACAGTAAAGGGGACTCTGAGCAGAGGTCATTTTGGTACAGATACCAGACTTAGAAGAGCAAGAGGATGATGACCAGGCTTGATGGATGGAGACTGAGAATGAATGAAACGTTCATTGAGCTTTGTGTTAGATACTGTGCTAGTCACCTACATCTTTATCCTTTGTATCCTTGTGAGGAAGTATAGGCATTATTATCTCCAATTTATCTTTCATTGTTATTTTTTAAGTTCACATAAATTATTTTTAATTGAAGTATAGTTGATTTACAATGTTGTGTTAGTTTCAAGTGTACAGCAAAGTGATTCAGTTATGCATATTTATACCTATTCTTTTTCAGATTCTTTTCTATTATAGGTTATTATAAGATGTTGAATGTAGTTCCCTGTGGTATACAGTAGGTCCTTGTTGTTTATCTATTTTATATATAGTAATGTGTATCAGTTAATCCTAAACTCCTAATTTATCTCTCCCCCCCGCCCTTTCCCCTCTGGTAATCATAGTTTGTTTTCTATGTCTGTGAGTCTATTTTTGGTTTGTAAATAAAATTTGTATCTTTTTTTAGATTTCACATATGAGATATCATATGATATTTGTCTTTCTCTAGCTGACTTACTTCACTTAGTATGATAATCTGTAGGTCCATCCATGTTACTGCCAATGGTATTATTTCATTCTTTTTATGGCTGAGTAATATTCCATTATGTATATGTACCACATCTTCTTTATCCATTCTTCTGTCGATGGAGATTCAGGTTGTTTCCATGTCTTGGCTGTTGTAAATAGTGCTGCTATGAACATTGGGGTGCATTTGTCTTTTTGAATTAGAGTTTTTGTCTTTTCCAGATATATGCCCAGAATTGGGATTGCTGGATCATATGGTAACTTTTTTTTTTTTTTGTAACTCTATTTTTAGTTTTAAAAGGAACCTCCATACTGTTCTCCACAGTGGCTGCACCAATTTACATTCCCACCAACAGTGTAGAAGGGTTCCCTTTTTTGCATACCCTCTCCAGCATTCATTGTTTGTGCTCTTTTTGATGATGGGCATTCTGACCAGTGTTTTGATTTGCATTTCTCTGTTAATTAGTGATGTGTTGCATCTTTTCATATGCCTGTTGGCCATCTGCATGTCTTCTTTGAAGAAATGTCTATTTAGGTCTTCTGCCCATTTTTTGATTGGGTTGGTTTGTTTGTTTTTATATTAAGCTGTATGAATTGTTTGTATAATTTGGGAACTAATCCTTTGTCTGTCATATAATTTGCAAATATTTTCTTCCAGTCCATAGGTTGTCCTTTCATTTCGTTTATGGTTTTGTTTACTGTGCAAAAGCCTTTAAGTTTAATTAGGTCCCATCTGTTTATTTTTGCTTTTATTTCTATTACTCTAGGAGACAAATCTAAAAAAAATATTGCTGTGATTTATGTCAGAGTGTTCTGCCTGTTTTCCTCTAGGCATTTTATAGTATCCACCAGTCTTATATTTAGGTCTGTATTCTATTTTTAATTTCTTTTTGTATATGGTGTTAGAGAATGTTCTAATTTCATTCTTTTACATGTAGCTGTCCAGTTTTCCCCCAATTTAAAGGCAAGGAAGCTGAATTTCAGAGATGTGAAATGACTTGCCCACAGACATGGCTGCGAGGTGGCAGCATCTTTGAACCTTCTACTGTACCCCAGCAGAGAAAAGACTGTTCATGTATGTTCACACAACGTATCTTTAAGGAGCACCTACTATGTGTTGGATGTAACAACATCCTTGTGAAGCCTACAGATCAGCACTCCAAACTCAGAAGAGAATAAAACAGACCCTTGGACCCTTTAAATGAAGGATTTCTACAGAGCCAGAAGGAACATATTTGGGTCAAACTAGAGGCCATTCTGTCAGACACGCACACTAAAGAATGTCCAAGGAAAACTCCCCAAAAGAAGAAGGTAGGCAAACGTTGGGAGTAGACACAGATCTAATGGCGGGGGGAATGTCTTGAGATTGAGAGGATGCGAAGGCATGAGGAAAGTTGGGCATAACTTGTTGGTGTTTCCCTCTTCTAAACCTACCGTTATGAGCATTTATATGCTGATTAAGCAAACCTGAGCACTTTATTTGTGCCTAGCCTCCAGTGGACTTTGGAGACAGAGATAAATGAATAATGAGGCCCTTCAAATGAGCTCATAGTCTAGATAGACCATTACAGAAACTGACTACATTGTCCAAAGGGAGGGAGACAACTATACCTTTTTGGAAACTAGCCAGGGATGGATTCACAAAGTAAGTAGCATTTAAGTTGAGCTTTGAAGTATCATGACAAGGCGGAGGTAGAGAAGGAAGGCAAGTATATTGCAGGGAGAGGGGACAGCATGCACAAGCCCAGGAGACTTGAAAGTCAGTCTGATACAGCTGGAGGATTAGTATGGTTAGTATGGCTGGAGTAGAAGCTGTGACAGGAGAGGCAGCAGGAGACAGGATATAAAGGCCTTGAGTGGTAAGATGGCGAGTTGTCAGAAGTTAAGGAAAGCCACTCTGGTATCCATATAGATGGACTGGCAGGCACCAGACTAGAGGCAGGGACAGCAGTAAACAGGCAGTGGTAGTCCAGGTAAAAGGCAAAGGTATACTTAACTAGGACAGTGGCTGCAGAGATGAGAGATGGAGAAAGGCTCGATATTTCAGAGGTGGAATGAATAAGACAAACTGATTTGGACAGTGAGGAGCCAAAGACCCTTAAGTTGTCATCAAGGGCCTATCATCAGAACTGGAGGTGGGGAGTTAAAAAGTGAAGACTTTTAACTAGGGAAAAGCAAGAAGACAGTCTACAGCAGGAGTGGAGAAAGCAAACAGCAGTCCTACTCTTCCCTGCAGGGACTGTGTTTTGTTTGTAATCTTCGAGCCAACTCTTCTCCTGCCCCAGCTGGCTGCCCCATCAGCGGCCAGTGTCAACACATTCTCCGTCTGGGTCCAGGGCTCAGAAAGTTATGTAAACGCAGGAGGCTCCCATATTCCTAGAGCTGGCTTCCTCTCCCAGCAGTTTGCTCGAAAACCCCAGCCTGTAGCCAGGCAAAACCTTGGAAGCTGAGACTAGCCAAGTAGCTGGCCTCTTACAGGTGGATGGAGGGAACAGTTAACTGGGTAGTTAACTGAGTGATGATCGATGATGATACCACATATCAATGGCTAATCAAATGTAAACTTAGAATAACTGACACAATGCACTATATACCATTTACAAAGCACACTTACAGCCTTTTGAGACCTCACAACTCCATGGAGGTTGTAGGGCAAATTAGTAGTGCCATCCTACAGATGAGGAAATGAGAGCTCTGCTGAAGAAAGTGATTTGCCCAAGGTCACACAATAGCACAATCTGGACTAGGGCTCAGGTCACCAGACTCCCAGACCAGTGCATGTCTTGTCACTCCCGAAGATTCTGGGAAAGAGACAAGGGGTGAGCCAGGTTTGTGAAGAAGATTAGGGCCTGGTGACAGGATACATGCTCCAAGCTCAGTTCAGCCACTTATCAGCTGGGTGACCTTTGGCACATCACTTTGTTTAGAACTTCAGGTTCTTCACTGAAAAAATTAATAATCCTTAATTCATAAGGTGTCATAAGGGTTAAATGAAACTGAGTATACAAATAGGTGCTTCCTGCAGTGTTGGGATGAAGAGCAGAAAATACCATGGTGCTAAGAACAAGTGGGATGAATTCATCCTGATTGGGACTCTCAGAGGTAGGGGACACCAAGGCAAAAGCCTTAGATCCGAGGTCCATTGGTTCCCCACTCAGCTCTACCAAGTAGGGCTGCTCTCAGGCAGAACAGAATTAGTTTGATTTGATTTGCAGTGCCAGTCAAGGACTGTAAACCCTTCTCTGGACTAGGAACGTCCTTCTCAAATATTTAGCAGCTTTTTAACTGCAATAAAATATTCATAATATAGTATTTATTATTTTAACCATTTGTACATATATGATTCAGTGGCATTAATTACATTCATAATACTGTGTACCCATCACCACTTACACTCAAAATGTTTCATCTTCCCCAGCATAAATGCTGTACCTACCAAACAGTTCTTCCTTTCGCCCTCTCCCCAGCCCCTGGAAACCTCTAATTTACTTTCTGTCTCTGTGAATTTGCCTATTCCAGGTACCTTATGTAAGTGGAATCATAGAATATTTATTCTTCTGTGTCTGGCTTTTCACTTAGCATAATTCAAGATCCATCTGTGTTAAAGCATATATCAAAATTTCATTCCTCTTTGTGGCTGAATAGTATTCCATTGCATGTATATGCCACAATTTGTTTATCCATTCATCTGTTGTTGGGCTGTTTCCACCTTTTGACTGTTGTGAATAATGCTGCTATGAACGTGGGTGTGTAAATATTTATTTTGAGTCCCTGCTTTCAATTATTTTGGATATATAAGAAGTGTTAACTTTTTGAGGAACTGACAAACCATTTTCCACAGGAGCTGCATTTTACATTCCTATTAGCAATGTATGAGGGTTCCGATTTCTCCACATCCTCTCCAACACTTGTTATTTTCATCTTTAAAAAAATTATAGCCATACTAGTCACTGTGAGGTGGTACCTCACTGTGTTTCTCTAGTTTTTGCATTCCAAGTCAGCCAGATGTGGAGGAAGAGGGTGAGCGGGCTGATCCTGGGCAGAACCCTACAGGGGGCTCTGGAATCAGGCATGTGGGCTGATGCTGGCTGGCCCAGGCACTGGAGGCTTGCCTTGCTTGTCCCTAGGCCTGCAACCCAAGAGCCCAGGGAGCTGAGAGGGAGGAAGGCTTTCTCTGGCCTCAGGCACCAGAGGGCTGACGAGGCTCAGCGGTGACCAGAGAGAGAACTGACTGAGCAGAGGCAGCAGCATAGACTGCCTTGCTCCTCCATGATGAGCCCACTAACAATTCCTATTTCCTTTTTTTGTTGCAAGAGAGTTAAAAATAGAAATTCCAGAGCTCTAGAACCTGGAGAGCATTGTGAGAGTTCCTAGGCTGATGGTATCCCCTAGGGGACTATGTGTAATTTTTAAAAGAATATTTGATAAAATTTTTGAATTGGTAGAGGGGAAAAAAATCTGTTTTCTGAAACAGATTGAAAAACACAAAGAGAAAATCTTCTCTCTTGGGTTATGTATTCAAATTTTGAAGACTAGAGAAATTTTTAGGTTTATCAAAAGAAAGTGAGTTTGAGAAACATTCATCTAAGGACTCATTATACACCTGTGAGTTAGGGAGATAAGCTCCCACATCTCTGTAACACACACACACACACACACACACACACACACACACGAACCTCCTTCTCTTTCAAGGCCTAAATCACATGTCACATGAGCCCATTATACCAGAGATGAAGTGGTGCCCCTTCGAGCTCTTGTAAGATGTTGCCTGTCTTCTTTCCACTAGTCTGGTCATTGTGTGGATTTTCTTCTCTAGGAGCTCTTCAAGGACAGTCAGTCGGAGTCATCCTAGCAACTCCAGCCCCAGCAAAGGGCTTGGCACAGAGGCAACATCAGTAAAGCTTAGTTGAATGAATGAGTGACAGCCACACATGAAATCTGTGCCCATGAAAACACCATCAACGGTTGGTTGATTCTTTTCTGTTCTGTCTGCCCACTGTGCTCCTCTTCCAAGAAGCATGATCTCTGAGCTGGGAAATCTGCCTTCTAGTCTTAGCTACGCCACTGACACACTATGTAGCTGTGGACAAGTCATTTCACCTTTCTGGGCCAGAGAAAGTAACTGCTATCCTCTGGTCCCATAAGATGATAAGCAGATGGACAGGAGGCATGATGGTCATTATTTTTAGTTATGCTCCATCTCAAAATGTGGTGAGAGATAATTTGGGAGTTTAAGATTTGCAAATGTTAGCCACTATATATAAAAATAGATTTTAAAAAAAAGCTTTTTCTGTGTAGCACAGGGAACTATATTCAGTATCTTGTAATAACCTTTATAAGGTTATTACATGTATATGCAAGACTGGGCCATTGAGATGTATACCAGAAATTGACACAATGTAACTAACTGTACTTCAATTAAAAAAAAAATGTGGTGAGAAAGACAGTAGTTATCTGTGGGGATCCATCTGATCCATGACCTTAAATCCTTAGCCAGATAGACACCTCATTCCTTTGAGATTATATTTTATTTCACCAGGGGCTACCCATTCCAAAAGCAGTAGGCTCTTGGCAGGGACAAAGGAACCTCTGTCACTCAGACCTTAGGGGAAGCAGGCCTATCAAGCATTTGATGGGAAGGGTCATGTTACCAAGGTAGGGACTAAAAGAGGATGGGGCAGAGAGAAAGAAGGGAAAGAGGCAGGCTCTGCTTCCTATGGGGGCTCTGCTTCCTAGTGGGAGAAAGTTGTGGGGATCCCAAGGTGAAGAAGAGAGAAAAGTTCAGAGAGAAATGTTAGAAGCAGCTGATGGTGGGAGACCTCCCTAGCTCCATATCCAGCTCTGCTTCTAGCTTTGTGAACTTAAGGGATTCTTTTCTTTGAGCCTCCTTTTCCTCCCTCACCAAAATAATTGTTGTGAACAAGATAAGGGAGACAAAATAACTGGCACAGAGGAGGCATGTTTGTCTCCTCCCTTAGCTGATTGCCTAGTTTTGCTGAATGTTTGGCAGTCTGCAGGCAAATGTCCCTATGTCCCCATGACACTCCCTCTCCTTTGGCTTCTCCCAGCCAGAGTGGCCAAGGCCCCCAAACACGGGACTCTGAATGGTTCCATGAAAGGGCAGTTTGTGCTGGCTGCCCTTGGCATTGCTGGACAAGGACCCCCCCCCCCCCCCAAAATCAACTTCCTCTTCCCAGACAGCTCTCCTTGCCCCCTTGTGTGTGAATAGGGGACAGGTGAGGTGGCAGCTGCTCCCTGCCCTCTATAGGCATATTCTTACTTTTATATATATATATTTTTTTTTTCATTGAAGTATAGTCAGTTTACAATGTTGTGTCAATTTCAGTGTACAGCACAATGCTTCGGTCATACATGAACATATATTCATTTCATATTCTTTTTCACCATAAGTTACAAGATATTAAATATAGTTCCCTGTGCTATACAATATATATATATATACATATATATATACAATATATATATATATACAATATAAACTTGTTGTTTATCATTTTATATATATTAGTATCTGCAAATCTCACAATCTCAATTTATCCCTCCTCACCCTCTTTCTCCCCTGGTAACAATAAGTTTAAATGTCTGTTTTTGTTTGATAAATAAGTTCGTCCTTTTTTTTAGATTCCACATATAAGTGACATATGGTGTTTTTCTTTCTCTTTCTGGCTTACTTCACTTAGAATGACCATCTCCAGGTCTATCCATGTTGCTGCAAATGGCATTGTTTTATTCTTTTTTATGGATGAGTAGGATTCCATTGTATAAATATATCACAGCTTCTTTATCCATTCATCTGTCGATGGGCATTTAGGTTGTTTCCATGTCTTGGCTATTGTAAATAGAGCATGTATCTTTTTGAATTAAGGTTCCCTCTGGATATTTGCCCAGGAGTGGGACTGCTGGATCATGTAAGTCTATTTTCAGTCTTTTGAGGAATCTCCATACTGTTTTCCATAACTGCTGCACCAGACTACATTCCCACCAGCAGTGTAGGAGGGCTTCCTTTTCTCCAACACCCTCTCCAGCATTTGTCATTTGTGGACTTTTGAATGATGGCCATTCTGACTGATGTGAGGTATTACCTCATTGTAGTTTTGATTTGCATTTCTCTGACAATATTAGTGATACTGAGCATTTTCCCATGTGCTTATTAGCCATTTGTATGTCTTCATTGGAGAACTCCTTGTTTAGGTCTTCTGCCCATTTTTGCTTTGGGTCGTTTTTTTTTTTTTCTTAAGTTGTATGAGCTGTTCATATATTCTGGAAAGTAAGCCCTTGTCAGTCTCATCTTTTGCAAATATTTTGTCCCATTTTACATGTCTTTTTGTCTTGCTTATGGTTTCCTTTGCTGTGCAAAATCTTGTAAGTTTGATGGGGTCCTATCTATTTATGCTTTTATTTTTACTGCCTGGGTAGACTTTACAGGCATAGTCTTTCTTTCGATTGTGTTCCTGGGGCCACAACATGGAAGCTCTCTCATCCCACTCTAGCCACAGGTTTCCCCTTTCTCCCAGCTCCTGTGATCCTTACAGTGAGCAGCTCACAGCTTTCTATTTGATTATATCAAATTCTCTATTCTTATATTGGCATGTGCTAATTTTGCCTTAAGGGCAGTGAACAGGCCTCCTCATTTTATTGGATTTCCATGGGGCACCTAGCATGGGGCTTGTCACACAAAAGGTGTTCTCTGTACATCTGTGGAATTGAGGTGATTCACTTACATAAGCCAGGAATACCTACACATGACAGGGCTCTTAGCCATTAAACATTAGAGGCATAGAGGATAGACCTTTTCAATGCCTGAGAAACGGCTGGAGAATCCTCTCAAAAATTGTTGCCTCCAAAAGATATTACTGCCAATGGGAGCAAAGCAACTACAACAAAATAACATGTAGTGTAGACTACGAGGGCTAGTTAAGATCTTTGGAGACAGACAGACCTGGATTTGAATCCTGCCTTTGCCGCTTTATAGCTATGTAACCTCAGGCAAGTTACACATTCTCTGCCTCAGTTTCTCTCACCTATAAAATGGAGATCATAGTATCTATCTCATCGTGAGGACTGAAGGAGATAAGTGCACCTCAGTTCTTAGCACAGTGCCTGGCCAATAGTAAATGGTAAATACAGTACCAGTGACAATGATAATCGTCATTAACATAAAGTATATTCCATGGATTGAAGCTGGCGAGCAATACATAGTGCAATACCAGGAGGCCAGGTTGGACAAAGCTGTTAGAAAAAAGGGTTGAAGAACAGTGCAAGAAAGAAAGAAACAAAATTATAAATAAGCTATGCACCAATCCACAGTCAGTCCTATTTAGAAATAGCTACCTACCCACTAAGTGTGCTTGGGGCCTTACAAACACACCACTTTCTAGCAGGACTAGTCAGAGTTTCTGAGGCATGGAGACTGGTGCAGATATAAAAGAATAAGGCCTTTCGACTCTATAGTTGTGGTGCAATTGAGGCACATGGCTTTGAAAACCAATGAGTGGAAGAGCAGCGTGAGGGAGACAGAAGACCAGGCCCTCAGGCCAAGCTCTTCCATGTAACCCCAGGCAAACCACTGACCATTGCGGGCCTTGCTTTCCACACAACCTGCTCTCCTTTCCTCCTTCGGTAGGTGAGGTTCAAGCGAAGGAGGGCTAAAGTGTTTCAGAAACTAGCATGCTGGCCAAAAGTAGGGTGGTTCTATTCATAGCTCTAGGGACCCTCATTTCCCCCTGTTTGCATGGCCCTGCCTCTCCTTCTGTGCCTCTCCAGACCCTTTCCAGACCCTTCCCATCTTTGAGACTTGGTCAGTCTCTCCTTCTCATGAAGTCTGTGGGGGGCCTTTTACTGCCTTGCCCTGTATCCACCTGTGGCTACATTGTCTTGTGATGATTTGAGGGTCTGGGCAGGGTCAGCATCTAATTCTCTTCCCCATTCCTGGTGCTGGCAAGGGCCTGGCATTGAGTTGGCACCTTGGCAATGTGATTTGAATAAACATATGAAGCCATTCCAACTACCCTAAGCCACTGTGAGCCCTTCTGCTCTTGATTGCAGCATTCAAGAATTCACCTCGTAATGCATGCAACATCTTCACATCGTGCTTAACTAACATTAATTCTGGATGGATTTGTCTTATCCCCCTACTGGCTGTCAGCACCCAGGGACCGCATCCTGTGCCCCCATCACCCTCACAGCACGCTTGGACCTGGGGAGTGTTCGGTACAGAGCTGTTGCTTCATTTGGAGCCAGACAGTTCTTGGGGCTTAGTCACCTGGTCAAGATGTTTGATAATTGCTGCATCTGTCTCAGACATCATGAAAATAGTGGTTCAACACACAAGGTTTACAGCCAGACAGTTGGACCTGGTCAAGCTACCTAACTCTCTAAATCTACCTCCTTATCTGTAAAATGGGGATAATAAGTATACTGACCTTATGGGGTTGGGATGAGCATTAAATAATGGCTACATGTGAACCCTTAGCATGGTCCCCATCACAAGATAAACTCACCAAGTTCGCCATTGCTCTTATTATCTCAGACCAACCCTGCAATTCTGAGAATGCTGGCTCTGATCTCCACAGCTGTGAAGAAAGGGGAGCAGTGTTGCCCACAGGACAGTAGCATTCTGTCCCAGGCCGTTCCTCTGGCACTGGGGGAGACAGGTCATCGTATGTCCACTGAAGGCTAACATGCACCCCAAAATATGTCACTTTGGTATATTGATTATTTTGAGCAGTAAGTAGTTGAAAAATAACAAATGCAGGAAGGGCCTTTCCCCATATGCCTGAAGACAGATGCTCCAAAAGGAACTCAGCTGTCAGAAATCCCCTCCTTGAGGGTTTCACCAACCAAGAAAGATTTACTCTTACCACAGGAGAGACTACAAGTCAACACAACACCTAGACAAACTGTCACCAACTATCATATATCCCATCTCTGGGCCCATTCTATGAGTGCACTCATCATTCCTAAAAATCCCCCCTTCACCTGCCCTATTAAGATGGTATTTCATTTTGGAGAGGGTATGGAGAAAAGGGAACCCTCCTACACTGTTGGTGGGAATGTAGTTTGGTGCAGCCACTATGGAGAACAGTGTGGAAATTACTTAAAAAACTAAAAATAGACTTACCATATGATCCAGCAATCCCAATCCTGGATATATGTCCAGAGAAAACTAATTCAAAAAGATACATGAACCCTAATGTTCATAGCAGCACTGTTTACAATAGCCAAGACATGGAAACAGCCTAAAAGTCCATCAGCAGAGGAATAAAGATGATGTGGTATATATACAATGTAATATTACTCAACCACAAAAAAGAATGAAATAATGCCATTTGTAACAACACGGATGGACCTGGAGATTGTCGTTCTAAGTAAAATAAACCAGAAAGAGAAAGAAAAATACCATATGTTATCACTTATATGTGGAATCTAAAAAAATTAAACAAATTATTTACAAAACAGAAACAGACTCACAGACATAGAAAACAAACATGGTCACTGGGGGAAAAAGAGGATGGGGAGGGATAAATTGGGAGTTTGGGATTTGAAGGTACAAGCTATTATATATAAAATAGATAAACAGCAACTTCCCACTGTGTAGCACAGGGAACCCAATTCAATACCTCGTAATAGCCTATAATGAAAAAATATGAAAAGGAATATATATAGTACAACTGAATCACTATGCTGTACGTCAGAAATTAACACAACATTGTAAATCAACTGTACTTCAATTAAAAAAAAAATGGTAGTTCATCCTGAGCTCTAAGCCACCTCAGAGAGTTACTCATTTTACCCTGGGTATCTCCCATGTATACATGATATATACATGTTAATAAACTTCTGTTTTCCTCCTCTTAATATGTTTTTTATTACAGAGGTTTTGGCTAAGAACTCAGAAGGGTAGAGGGAAAAGTATTTTTCCTCCCTTACATGACAGTAGCTTGGTAAGAGGGTTTCCAGAATCCTGATGCACTCTGGAAATACTGGGGATATGAGCAGGTGCTCATGGAAGCTCTGCAGGAAGCTGGATATCAGTGCATCAGAACCTTTTCCTTGGGGGCCACAGAGCTCTGGGAAGCAGAAATACTGAAGTGCATGGTGCAGGAAGGGAGCGGAAGCAGCACAGCACCTAAGCACCTAGTCCTTTACCGGTGTGGCTTCTTTGTGACAAGACAAATGCCCCAGCCCCTATTGAGGGACCTGAGCCAAGTCACCTGGAATGTTCCCTTTGCACAAGTGCTCAAATATTAGTGACTTATCATTGCAGCCTTAGCTCATGCTAGTCCTGCTGCTGGGCAATGCTTCTCCTCATCAGACTCTGCCTATAAAAATTCTACCTGTCCTCCAAAGTGCAGCTCAAAGGAGGCCTTATTCATTTATCCAAAAATATTTGCTGAATGCCTCCTTATTTGAAACAGACCTTTTTCTGGGGATACCAAGAGGAATAAGGAGTGCAGGCAGCCAGGCAAATAAACAAATATTGAAATTCAGTGAGATGGGGGCTACCGTAGAGGCATTTACAAAGTAGAGAGGGGTCTTAAAGCACTCACCGTGCAGGGAAAGCAAGTGACCACAATTAAACAAATTAAGAAAGTCATTTGAGAAAAAAGTTAGGAAGAAAATAAAGTTGGTTAATGTGAATGAAAGGGGCTAGAAATTTGGGTGTCAGAGAAGGCCTCCTGAAGTGACATTGAGCCGAGAGTGGAGAGGGGAGGAGAGCTCGGCCATGGTGGGAACAGCGAATGCAGAGGCCTGAAGAGTTGACAGCGATGAGCGTGGTGATTTTGAGTAGAAAGAATGTCATGGGTCTGGAATGCAGTAAGGAGAGGTGAGCCAAGATGAGATTATAGCAGAAATAAAGTGGTATACTCTGCTTTTTTTTTCATTCCATATTATAATTTAAGAATGTTCTTGGTTGTGAAAAAATATGTAAACATTTTAATGACTGTATTAAAACATTTTTAATGGCTGTACTAAAAAAACTCACCATATAAAAAAAGAAGAAAGTTACTTTCTACTTTAAAAAAAATCATCACATGAGGTACACTCCGGATACAGAGACACCCCCTGCTCAGTCTTCAGCAGAAGTCGGTGGGCAAAAGGGCAAATGGGGGGTCAGGCACCGCCTGCAGGTGTCCTCACTGCTGCTTCTAGGCCCCTGTGGTCAAGGTTCAAAGTGGCAAAAGCCCCACTACCAAACCCTGGAGACTGTTGATATGTCCTGTTCCCAACAGAGAGTGTCTGAGCTCCAGAAACTTCTCTCTCTCTCGCCTTCTTGCCCCCTCCTTTGTACTGTCCATTCTGCTGTGACTCATGGCTTGAGAAGAAATAATGTAAATTCTCAGGTGTCCCCTGCTAAAGACCACGTCCTTGTCTCCCATTTACAAGGAACAGGCAGTGCTGACTAGGCCCTCCAGAAGCTTGCTCTCCTTTCTCCTCTCTTACCCTAGCTTTTGGCTTCTGGCTTCTCTGGAAAGCCACAGGACTCCTCCAGCTTCTCTCTGCCATCATTTTAGTCTTCAGGGTGTGAGCTGCAGGGTCTGCGGAATTCCTGTCCATACTCGTGTATCCACTTGTTGGCCACTGAGGGAGAATGGGAAGACAGCAGGCTCAGCAGAGCAGATAGTAGCGATGCTCACTCACAGGGTTGTTAATTCCACACCCTTGGCAGTTCACTTGCCTCGCCCTGGTCCCAGCCCTGCTGTGGACTAAGAGGTGTTGCTTCCAGCAGCCGTAAAGAGCAGAGACCCCTGGAAAAAGTCCCTAGCAGGTCCTGTCTACTACAGACTAATTTTCAAACCCATGGGTACTATGGCTGCTTACCCTTCATATAGCTCCTAAAAGCCCCCCTTCCCCCAGGGTACCGCTGTAGGGTAATGAGAGAAAAGGGGTGGATTCTCCTAGCAGAGTTCATCTCAGCACGGAAGTCCCTCTTCTTCTTTTGCTGTCTTCAGAGCTAAGTGCTCTTGGGCATGTATATGATATAAACATGTCCCCTTCTCATTTATCTCTTCCTTGTTTGACCATCTCCTCATGGTGATTGGCGGTTCTCTCCTTAGGCAGGGGACTTGACCTCAGCACCATACTCTTCCTCAGCTGTGCTCAGGAATCAAGACCTATCTGGTGAGGCCAGTAAACTTTTACTGACACCTGCTCTGTGACAGGAGTCTGCCCTTTACAGGACCCATCTATTAATGGCAAGTAAGCCAGAATCCAGTCACCTCAATGTAATGTGGCACTGTTATGAAGCTTTTGGAATGAAAAGGCTATGCTATTTTCTATCCACCCCCTATATCACTACCCTAAACCCCTCACCCCATTCCTATGTCCAGAAAGGCAGGCCTTACCCCACTTATCTCCTACCAGGACAGGACAGCCAGCATGAAGTGTGTCACCATCCCCTTCACCACTTCTGTGCAAGTTCCACCAAAACAGTGCTGCATTCTGAAAACAAGATTCCCAGGAAGGATCAGACCAGAATCTCAGTCCTTTGGAAGCATTTACTGAGGACAAATACATGCATTATCATTAAACAAGAAAACCATCCATGCAGATCAGGGGAAATAAGAAAATGGTATAAGTTGCCATTTACTCATCCTTCACTCATACATCACTTATCGAAGGCCTGCTCAACAGGCCCTGAGAATGCAGAGACAAATCATGTCCCATTGTGCTGTTAGGGAGCTCGTAGTCTTGTGGGAGAGATGGACATAAAAACACACCAGGATGAGACAGTGTGACAAGTGCTGGGGGAAAGGTGAGCACAGGGTGTCAATTGGATCACTGAGGAGAGATACTCAGCAAAAAGCGCAAGGTGGAACAAACTATTCCTCACAACTAAGAACTTAATTCAGACGCTTACCCTTCCTTAGGCACTTCCTAATAACACCCCCCAGGAAGCAGGCATCATCATAATCCCCACCTTAACATCAAGGAAGTTGAGGCTTAGGGGCTTTAAGTCATACAACCAAGAAGGAGTAAGTTCGGGACTCAAACCCAGACGTTTTGACTCCAAATCTTGTATGTTCTTTCCCCCTCCATACTCAGTTTCTTCCCCCATACGCTTACGTTAACCTTGGCCAACCCCCTGAGTTCTGATAGATATCCAGCATTTACTTATTGAATGCTTAGGATCTGCTGGGCACTGTGCTGAGTGCTCCATGGCATGACCTTAATTACCTGTCTTCGTTTCATTCCTGAATTAAGTAAGAGCTGCCATCCCTGATTGATCTGACATTTAGGGGAAATATTCATTCATTAAACAAACCTCTTAAAACATTAGCCCTCCTCAGTGCCTCATCTGACTTTATAGCATGGGTTACTGCCTGTTAACTTCTCTGTGAGCTCCTGGGGACAAGGACTATGAGTTTTCCTTGGTGCCCTCAGTGCCTCCAACCCTCAATGTTGAACGAATGGCTAAAGGGACCGTCGAGGATCCAGAGGGGAGTAAAACTGGGTTCTCACCTTTGAGGAGTTCTGTTGTAATGTATAGGCGGACAGGGAACCATCTACTTGTAGTAAGTATAAATAAAATGAAAAATAGAGGCACGAATAACATGCCGTAATCAAGAAAACTGAGGGATTATCTTTGATTCCAGGGATCAGCCCAGCCTTTTTATCCCCCCTCCCAGGAATAAGCTTGCAAGCACAGGCAGCATGAAAGCTAGGGTGTTAGTTCTGCACTCTTAAAACCATGTGTCGGGATCAGACCCCCACTTACCTTGACCACAGGAACGCTGAAGTTGCCATAGATGAAGGCTGTGGCTCCTCCAGCTTCCACCGAGCTCAGCTACAAGACCAGAGAAAAAGCCAGGGTTGAAATAGCCCGACTGACCTACTCTGCCCTCCCTGACATCTGATGTCATTTTTGCATAGATTTCCTCCTGTGTGCCCCCATTTCATCTCTGAGAGAAATACTTCTGGAAAGACTAACACCCAGTTTAGGAATTAAGAGAGGCTACTCAGTGGCATTGGTGTTTGCCTGCAGGGTCACTGGAGGACAACCTTTAGAAATTAACCCTTTCTTTACCCTTCCAGCTAACATCTTAGTGAGGACTGCGATAAGTAGATTCAAACTTTGAGACCCTCAGGAAGAAATATAGTTTATATCACAATCTAAGACACACACACACACACACACACTTGCTCCTGAAGTAAAAGTTTCATAAAACATTCTTGCTACATGAGATACCCTCTGTTATTTCCACTTTTTTAAATTCTATTCTAGTTCAGATTTCTTAAATGCTGACCAGATCTACTAAATTGATTTCACAGCCCACTAATGGATCATGACCAGTGACTTACAGAGCACTGTTAAGACTACAATGATTAGTGTTGAAAGTTGGGCATCACAGGAACTACTGATTTCACCTTTGGTGTGTTTCCCAGATCCCCCAGCCCCTCTCTAGGTAATCTCAGCTAAGGCGTTTCACCACTGGAATATCCTAGAATTATGGATGTGTTTTCTTAATATAAAGAGTTTTTTTCTGATTATCAAAGAAATATATAATAACCTAAATATTTTGAAAAATTCAGGAACATATTTTAAAATAATACTATTTATCATCTTACCATCCAGAGAACAAAAGCACTGTTACATTTTAATTGTAATAGTTGACATTTACTGAGCACTGGCCATGAGCACTGACCATATGTTAGGCATTATACCAAATCTATACAAATATATTATCTTGCTTATTCCTCACAACAAATACATCATCCTCACTTATTCCAATGAGTCAGGATTGTTGTTATTCACTTTCTACAGATGAGGAAACTGAGTCTCAGATTAAGTGCTTTACAAAAGGTCACGTAACTCCTCGGCGACTGAGCCGGGACTGCAGCAGAGCCAGACTAGCTGACTACAGAGTTCCTGCTTATGACCATTATGCTACATTCTTGAATTAGGTTATTTCCAAATGTTTACTATTACAAATAACACTGCAAACATCTTAACAAATAAAATTGTTTTTTCATTTTAGATTTCATAGGAAAGAGTCTGAGCATTAGTAGTACTGGGTCAAAAGTATACAAATGTTCAATACTTTTGCTACATACTGCTAAATTATTTTCTAACCAGCAGCATGACCCACCCTGGCTGACTGTCTACCAGAACATTCAGGGTTCCCACCTTATTCACCTGTGTTAGAGAGCAAGGGCTATGGGAGTTAGGATGCTGGCACTCATAAGAGGAACCTGAGCTGACTTGGTGATTCAGAACCTGGAATGGGCAGTGGTGATTTTTAGCATATCTTGTCCTCCCCTGGTAGCCCTTTGGGGAGGGCAATGAGAGCAACAATTTGCTCCTTGTATTCAAGTAACTAACAAACTGGACGATTCTATTCAAACCCCTACTGTCAGCCGCTGTGGGTGTAAGCAAGATACAGTGGGGGGAACCTGTGCTTTCACAGTGGAGTGGGAAGGGACGACTTACCCAGCAAGTTGAAAAGAGAATCTGATCTGTGTGCTACAAAGCTCACAGTTTGTGATATTGGTAGAGGGGAGGGAAATCTTCCCTTTGTAAACTTTTCATGGTTTTGTACTGGAACTGATCTTATATCCCATCTGAGCAGAAAATCACTAACCTGATTTCAACTCAATCCTCTACTTCTTAAAGATTATCTTCTCCCTACAATATTACTTTTATGTTCTCCATATACCGTCTCTCTTGTCTTTAGACATATTTATGATGGTCTTAGCCCGAACCTGAAGATGGAGGAATTGGGCATCACCTAGCACTTCCTGAGTCCCATGACGCTGGTGCAAGTATGGGGGCCTATACTTGCTTTCTGGGATACAGCACAGACACATGTTGTCTGAAACTTTACAGAGAGTATCCCCTTACATTATTTCATCAGATCCTCATGACAATCCTGTGAGGAGGCACAGGGCAAGAAAATGAGCTACACACACACACACACACACACACACTTGCATTTGCCATTTAAAATCGCTGGGCTCTTGCATCCATGCTACACTTACCAAAGTAACTGGGCCTCTGGAATCAGGGAATCAGCTGCAGGAGACATTAGGAGGATAAAGAACAGAGAGATACTGGCCCAAAGCTATCCTAGTCTTTGGTTGATAATGTTCTTCACTGCCTCTGACCTCCCATACCAGCTTGAGTCATCAACCAGAAACGTACCAGCTGCTGATCCAAGCTGCGTCCCCAGCCCAAAGAGCTGACATCCGCTTCCCTCTGTGCCTGATCAGAATAGTCAGAGTGACCACTGGAGGCCAGACACCACTGGCAGTGGCAGCTTTCCAGTTCTTCAGAAAAGTCAAAATCGAGCCACAGGAAGAAACATGTAGGGATTGCCAACATTAAGACTATAGAGCACCAGCCTCTGACTGTCCTTTCTTGGCTGCACTGTGGAGGCGAGTTACAGCACTAAGAAAAAAGAGAATGCTAGGGTGGGGTGTCTCCTATTCTAATGGGCCTGAAACCAGGACTTCCTCTTAGGGTGTTATGTAGAGCACTTATATTTAGCATGTTTATCCCTTCATTTAACAATAATACACCTCTTATAATTTAAGTGACAGATGATTGAAATTACGACTTGTCCATAGACTTGTCTGTAAACCCACATGATATGAAGGCGAGGATAGGTGAGATGATGAAAACTGGCTCCAAATCCTGAAGGCTTAGGTCAGAAATTAGGAGAGGAGGCCAATTTACTTTTTAAGGGGGCGTAATGTAGATTTTACCAAAGAATTTGGAGGGGAGATAAGGAAGAAAAATTTCACTACAATTAAGAGAGCCACACACTGAATTTCTCTCTCAGCACCTCTGTTCTTCCCTCTCGTGATCCCTGCTGGTTCATTTCTCACCTCTCTTTCCCCTCACAGCACCACAGCCTCAGCTATGGGTCTGTGCTTTTTAATACCAACTAGTCTATGGGGCCTCAAAGAGAGACTCTCACATCCCCATCCTGTGTTGTTCAGGTCCCAGGATCTCTTGGCCAACCCTACTTCCCATCCTAATCACTGCTGATGACAAGGTCACATTTAGGTCTACACAATGTAAGTAAGCTCCTTGAGGGCAGGAGCTGACATGTATTTCTTTGTACCTCCTATAGTGCCCAAGACAAATGCTGTATGAAATTCAAACACATCCCAGAGATTTTGGTGCTATGGACTTCATATAAAATCAAAATCTGCTATTGCTTTAAAAAACCATAAAATAAAAGAGAGATAGTCATGAAGTAAGTAGCCTGGTCCCTCCAGAGCAAGACTCACATAGATCATAAATGTTGCAACTCGGTTCCCAGACTTCATTCTGTACAGTGGGCTGGTTGGTGACTGAGACAAAAATAGAACATATCATTATTTTATGCAGATGGCACCAGAGTGACAACCAGGATTCCACCACAATACAGGGAGGAGAGAAATGGGGTGTCACAGATGGGATACAGACTTGAGCTATACCTAGTCAAGTATGTGCCCATCTTTGCTGGCAGGTACTCAATACACTGTTTGGTTTTTTTTTTTAACCAGTTTATTAGATACTCATATAAGTGAATTATATACTAATCAAACAAAATTGCTTGTCAGTAGCGAAAGTCCTATGTGAGGGGTTAATTGCACCTTTACATTCTTATTGGTATAACTTAGTATATAAAATAATCACAGATAATTATTCTGTAAAAATACCAAGTCTTAAAACTGGAGTTCCTGATTATTTGCCAAAAAGACAAACTCTTTTCATAGTACAGTTAACTGAGATATAATTCACATGCCATAAAATTCAATCATTGTAAGAGCACTTTTCAATGAGTTTTAGTAAATTTTAATAGTTGTGCAAGTATTCCTATCATCCAATTTTAGAAAGCTTGCATCAGCTGAAAAAGTTCCCTTAGGTCAGTTTGCCCATTCCCACCCCCAACTCTGGGCAACCACTGATCTGCTTTCTGTCTCTATAGTTTTGTCTTTTCTAGAAATTTTATATAAATACAATCATAAATATGTAGTCTTTTGTTGTTGGCTTCTTTCACTGAGCATAGTGTTTTTAAGGTTCATCTATGTTGTTGTTTGTATTAGTAATTCATTTCTTTTTTTTTTTTTTTGTAATTGAAATATAGTCAGTTTACAATCTTGCATCAATTTCTGGTCACAATGTCCCAGTCATGTATATACATACATATATTTGTTTTCATATTCTTTTTCATTAAAGGTTATTACAAGATATTGAATATAGCTCCCTGTGTCATTTCTTCTTAATGCTTAGTAGTGTTCCATTGTGTGGACATAGAAAAATGTGTTTATTTATTCACCTGTTGATGAACTTTTGGGTTGTTTCCAATTCTTGGTTATTACAAATAAAGCTGCTATAAACATCTTGTACAAATCTTTGTATGGACATATATTTCCTTTTCTTTGGGGTAAAATACCTAGGAGTAAAATGGCTGGATCATATATAGGTATATGTTTAACTTCTTAAAAAACTGCCAAACTGTTTTCCAAAGTGTCTGTACCACCTGACATTCGCATCAGTGGATTCTGAGAGCTCCAGTTCCTCCACATCCTCAACACTTGATATGATCTGTCTCTTTTATTTTAGCCATTCCAATAGGAGTGTGATACTATTTCACTGTGGTTTTAATTTTCATTTCCCTAATGATGTTGATCATCTTTTTCATGTGCCTATTAGCCATTCATTTATCTTCTTTGGTAAAGTGCCCATTCAAATAATCTATTTGATTATTAACCTATTAAAAATAATAATTCAAATAAGCCCATTTTAAAATACTGAGTTATCTAATTATTGAATGATAAGTTTCTTATATATTTTGGATGTAGTCCTTTATCAGATACATGATTTCTCCTAGTTGGTGACATGTCTTTTCATTTTCTAATAGTGTTTTTGAAAAGCAAATTATTTTAATTTTGATGAGGTCCAATTTACCACTTTTATTTTTCTTTTATGATTCATATACTATCTAAGAAATAGGTATACTATCTAAGAAATCCTTGCCTGACCCTTGGTCACAAAGATTTTTTTCTATGTTTTCTTTTAGAAGTTTTATAACTTTGCATCCTACATTTAGGTCTATGATCCATTTTGAGTTAGTTTTTGTATATGGTGAGAAAGGTCTAGAGTTGTTACAGTTATTATTATTTTGCAGATAGACATCCAACTTTTCCAACCATTTGTTTAAAAGACTATCTTTTTGGATACAAATTTTATTTACAAGCCAGAAATAGACTCACGGACATAGGAAATAAACTATGGTTATCAGAGGGTGGGGGAGGATAGATTAGGAGTTTGGGATTAACAGATGCACACTATTATATATAAAATAGATAAACAACAAGGACCTACTATACAGCTCAGGGTACTATATTCAATTTCTTGTAATGAGCTGTAATGGAAAAGAATCTGAAAAAATACATATGTATGTATGTATATGTATAACTGAACTATTTTGCTGTACACCGGAAACTCACATTGGAAACTGACTACACTTCAAAAAAGAATTTTTAAAAAAGGCTATCTTTTCCTCATTGAATTTCCTTGGCACCTTTGTCAAAAATCAATTGACCATGAATGTGTGGGTTTATTTCTGGACTCTATTCTGTTGCACTGACCTATGTGTCTCTCCTTACACCAATACCACACTGTGTTATTCCTGCAGCTCTATTATTAAATTTTGAAATCAGGTAGTGTATATTGTCCAAATCTGTCCTTCTTTTTCAAAATTGTAATGGCTGTTCTAGGTCCTTTTCTTTCCATATACATTTTGTGAACAGCTTGTTGATTTCTATAAAAATAAACCTGTAATTTTGATAAAGTTTGGGTTGAATCTATAGATCAATTTTGGGGAGAGCTTTTTAATCCTCAGAAATTATTTGCTGAGTACCTGTTAGCAAAGATGGGCAGTTGAGATCATGAGGAATGAAGAGTAACTGGAGGAAGGACAATTTTCACTAGGAAGTTCCTGAGTGAAGTAAGACAGAAGACTTCATGCAAGAGCACATTCTTCTCCCCACGAGCAAATTTTAGAGAGAGGGATGGTGACATATGAGAAATGAGTCAGCAGCAGTCAGCCTGAAACCAAGGTTTTCAGATCTACCTAGAACAAAAACCTTTATTCTAAGATGAGAATGAACTTTGGGGGCTCTATAGGAGCTCTGCCTCAGAGAAATAAATAATACCCTGGTTCCCTACCCCAGGAGATTGGTCACTGACCCCATAGTTACCGTAGCATGGTCGAAGTGAGGCTCATAGTGCCCTCCGATTCCATAGTTTACCACCTGGAGGTACTCTGCGTAGGGAGGCTGGACGTCAAGGCCTGTGAGGGCAGCAATGCGATGGTCAAGGGTCACCAGCATTGGGTCAACAGTGTCCTTCAGCCAGGCACTAAAACACACCACACATTGGAGCATCAGTGATTTGATTCCAGAAACAACTAAACATCTGTGACTGACTGAATGAATGCCAACTGCAGAAGGAAGGGAGTCGGGGAGAGAGGTCAGGAGGACAGACATGAATACCTAATACCTGCTCACTCTCATGTTAAGTTAGCCCAGTCCATTTGGTGCTCTGTCTCAACATTCACAAGTTCATTCATTCAACAAACATTCTCTGAGGCCTACTGAACTCCAGACCCTGTGCTAGGTGCTGTGAAGAATGAAGGGTCACATCACCAGGCACTGGGAAACAAAGAGAAGTAAGACACAAAAATCTGTCTTTAAAAACGCTGTTTTAGAGACATCTCAACAGAGGAAGCTGGGTGTAACTGGAAAAGATACAGAGTAGTAAGACTAGTCCCGGATCCTCTAGGGGACCCTATATCAGGCACTTAACCTTTAGCATCTCTAAGGTTCAGTATATTCATCTATAAAATGGGGATGATAATAATATCTACTACACAGATTTATGAAGATCGTGACAGTCAATGCTTACGAAGATGCTTTGGAAGCTGTATGTTAGTGATTGCTGTAAAAGACAGAAAAATCTCTGCTCTTCTGCTCTACTCCAAGACAAACCAGGATAGGTCAAAGGCCAAGAAGCAAAGTTCAGTCTCCTTTCCTGAACGTCTTGTTGAGGTTCTGACAAAGTGGAGGATTTGGGATCAGAATGTAGGTCCTTGGGAAGTAAGGAAGTGCTCCCCAACCACAGCCAGTGAGCCTCTGGGGGAGAAGATGAGGGCTCTGAGGGGCAGTGCTTTGGCATGTCTGGGAAGACCACTTCTTTGGTCTAAAAGTGATGGATCAATTTGTTCATTCTTTGGTATAGAGTGCGTACACAGTGCTATGCTATGGGCTCCTAGGTTTACAAAGATACCCAAGACGAAGCTATTGTGCTCAAAGAGCTCATGAGAAAAGACACACAAATATGCACAAATATAACTGAGTACAGATTAAGGTCGAATGAAATATGAGGACCAGTCTTTAAAGCAAAGTGCTGGGGAGCACGAAGGAAGGAGACATTAATTCTGACTGGGCCACTGAGGTAAGATGGACATACAGGCCAAGTTTTGAAGGGTGCATAACACTTCAGTAGATGGGAAAGGCATAGGGGTATTCCAGGCTGAAGAAAGAGCATAAGCGCAGACATGGAGGGGTGACAATATGTAGTGTGTACCAATACAAAAGCATCTGGTCTATGAGAGAAGCAACGGGAAATACGGCTAGAAAGGTGGGCTCAGGGCATGTCGTAGACAGCTGAGGACACTGTGGTCAGGAAGCTGGTCTTTGTGGATAACAAACAGTCAGTGAAGGTTTGTGGACAGGAAAATGACTTGGTGATTAGGAGTTTACTGTGACCTTTGAGGGACTAGTTCCAGTGAAGCTGTGAGGACAGAACCAAAATTCAAAGGGGTGCAATGGGATGGGAGGGGAATCAGAGGAGGCAGTGAAGGTGTCAGTTTCTTTACCTGGAAAGGAAAGAGAACGCCACCTATTCCTGCATAAGCAATGAATCTAAATAAAAGGTTAATTTTTCTCTGTGACACTACAATGTCTGAAAGGTTAGAAGAGCAATGAAGCTGAGGTTATACAGACCTTTCAAAACTTAGAAAATAAATCCTAATGTAAAAGGTCCCAAAATGTATCAGACTAAACGAGTTAAGCCAAATGATTCTGAATCAAAGCTTTCGTCACTCACCTCACTTCCCAGACAACAAAACCATCCACCCAGCCTGAGGTCTGGCCTCTCCCCAAGGATGTCGTCACTATCTCCCACAGCTCCAGTGGGGACCCTCCTCTTACTGTTTCATCCATCCTGTCATTATAGCACTAACCAAGGGCTACAGTAGGGGTGAGCAGGGGTGGAGGGGCGGGAATATGACTGGGCTCTCACAGCTGACTCTGCCCCTCTAAAGGAGGCGTCAGGTCCAGAGATTCTGGCCATCTGTCTTGCCTGAACAGTGGCAAGCCGTGCTCTGAATGAGTCAGGAGGTGGGGCTGGAATCTTGTAAAGTTGAAATCCAAATGGAGACAGGACTTTTTCCTCTGGAAAAGCAATCCTGGTTGGGAGATGAACTACACACTTATTTTTCAGTCTGGGGCATAGGAGCTTCTTCAAGTCTTTCCTTAGTGGCCTCAGACCATGTAACAACCTGTGAAAGGCCCTTGGGTGAAGGAAGTGGAAACTGCTCCCTCCCAACAGGAATGTACAGATAGAAAAGTGAACAACTGGCTCTCCAGTGGCATCTTTGACGGCACCTGAGTGACTGCTGCGGACCTTCAGTCACCGGTGCCACAGGCCCATGGGCGGCCAGCAGGTATGACCCGAGTCCCTGCCAAAAAAGGACCCCCCTCGTACCTTTTGCTGATGCGGTACTCCACCGGTAACTGCTTTTCACCTGATGCCACCACGGATCTCTGTAGCTGGTATGAAGGATGTAAGACAAAGTGCATGTGGTTAATATGAGGCAGAGGGAAGGGCTCTCATTTCCACAAACAAGCCCCTGTCTTAGCCTAAACTTCAGGCACTCATTCTTCCCTAATTAAAGGATATTTTGCACATGCTACTAATTTAGTGGTAGCTATCAACCTTGAAAATTTAAAAAGTGACCAAAAGCTCAGAGTTGAAAATAATCTTTAGCTTCATATCTGGTAGATAGTAAGCACTCAAAAAACTCTGTGGAACTGAAAGAAAAGTGATTTTGAATCATTTTTGCATCTGCAAGATTGTGAGCTCTGTAAGAACAAGGGCTGTTTCTCATTTATCTTTATATCCCGGTGTCTGGAGTAGGGCCTGACTGATGATAAGCACTTAGTGTTTGTCACATTAAATGAACACCACTGATGACAGGACACTCTCTACCCTCAGAGGCAGCCTGCTCCTTCTGAGCAGTTCCAATAAAAGCTCTTCCTTACAAAGAATCAAAATCTGTTTTGCTTGCAGCCACCTTGGTTATGGGGGAAAAAACAAACAGGCTGGAAGTCACTAATTTAACTGAATGTCTCTATTTTGTTCTAAATGTCTCTATTTTGTTCTGAATGTCTGGATATAAATTTTAAATTATTTTTTAAATAAAATGGCTTCTAATTGCAAAAGCACTGTACCAGGGACAGAAAGAGAAATATGATTTATTTATATAAGTCATAATCTGCATCTGTCATCAAAATGTCAGCTCCATGAGGGCGAGGACTTGGTCCTTTTTCAGTGCTGCGTCCCAGGGTGCAGGGAGTAGGTGCTCGGATTGGTGAAATGAACAGGAGTGAATGAACCAGAGTCCTGTGCCTCAAGACACAGCCCTGGCACTTCCTACATAGAGCAGAGCACAGTTAACGAAGGGCATGTGACAGAAACCCCTTCCCTTCTCAGAAGTTTCTACGGTATTATTGTTCCTGCTGCTGAACCAGGTAAACAACCTCGGGGAAGGCTCTTCCCCTCCTTGGGCCTGTTTCCCCAGCTATAAAATGCAGCATGTGAACAACACGTCCTTGGCGCTCCTCGCGGCCTCTCCCTCCGTAACACTAGGATGCAGGAAGTCGGCAGGTGACTGATGTTGCCTCTACCCAGTCCTTTGCCAGTTGATCCAGTGTCCTCTCCCAGGCCACTCACAGAGGAGAGAGGGGGGATTCATAGAGAGATAGTCCCTTCTGTTCTTTTACAACGTCAGTGGTTTCAAAACAAATCCTAGGGAATCTCTGCTCCACTCCTCTCCCCTTTAAGGAGACAAGTACTTAATTCCTTTAACAAGTATGTACTGCGCACCTAAAAGTCACTCATCTGGGGGGACAAGTACCTGTTGGTTGTTCTCTGTGCTCAGCACCGTGCTAGGCATTGGAAATACAACACATGAAACCAGACATAAGTCATCCAATGGGGCCTTAATGGGCAGGTACAGGGTGCTATGAAAATACAGAGAAGAAGCATCGAACCCATTCTTATGAAGGACAGAAAGGCTTCCCAAGATGCCCAAAAGGCAACTGGACTCATACGGGTGAAAAGAGGCCGAGGGAAGAGGATTTCAGGCAGAGAGAAGAGTGTGCAGGGAGGCTGGTGAGCACTACCCATTCACGGAGATGCAGATTGTTCAGTGCATCTGGGATGTCAGTGTAGGGGGGGACATGCTGCATAGCGGGTGGCAGCAGCCAGGCCAAGGGGCTTTGTAATCACTTGAGAGCAAAAGTGACCCATTAAAGAGTTTATGCAAGGGTTTGATTCGGTCAGATATGACCCTTTGCAGATTACTCTGGCTGCAATGGCCAGGCATTTCCAGGACAACATGGGATCCCTGCTAGTTTACTGTCTAGTTAGGGGGAAAGGATGCTAAGCTATGAAACTATTAGTGATACCAGACAACATGTAAATGGCAGAATAAATGAAAGTACCAGACAACTCAAGACAAAAGCTTGGAGTTCAGAGGAGGTAGAGGTTATTATATGTGGCTCCAAAAAAGGTCTCTGAAAAAATGTTTCTACTGAAAGAACCTACGAAGTGGGCCAGAGTGGTCAGGGCTGGGGGGCCAAGGGAGGTGTGGGGTTTCAGCTGAGTCTTCAGGGACGGGTAGGATGTGGATGGGGGAGGAGTGATGAGAGAGTCTTCTTTGAGAAATGGATAGTGAAAAGGAGTGGAGAAATTCAACACAGGCCCCTGAGGTGGCTCAGTTCCCATGGGGCAGCGGCCACCACACACACCCAGGGCTTACTCCTGGGTGAGTCATAGACCAGACTCCAGTGAGCCGCTTCTGAGCGAGGGGAGTGTGGCAAGGTCTGTGCATGCCAAACAGATGACCGGCGCGGGGGATTAAATGAACATCTCTGGGTGGGCCGCCTGTCCCATTACACAGCAACAGAGTTGTTCTGAGGAAAAAGTAGCTGCCGGCCAAACACTGCCGCCGCCTCAGTGAGAAGCCAAAGCTATTGAGAATACTTGGTTCCAATTCACCAGTGGAGCATAATCACGTCAAAAACCTTCCATACAAAGATTTCAGATTTCTCTGAAGGACTTTTAGAGGAAATGATTATTGCTACCCTTCTCCCTCCAATCCACATCTGCTGTCAGAGTCTTCCTCAAAATCTGCAGACCTGAAAAGGACATTCTGTTTCAAGCCATCCCACTGCTCTCCCCTGCCTTTGGAATAAAATCCAAACTCCCCGGCACAGTACTTCCGGCACTTCTAATTGTGTCTCCCCTCGCAGCCTCATCTCCCATTCCTTGGACACCCCATCCCTTGCACACTTCAGCCACCAAGCTTCCCCCCAGCTCTCTGAACACACCGCACATCAGGCTGGTGCACAGACTGTCTTCCTGGAATACCATTTGCCACTTTTCACTATGATGAATCTCACGTCCACAGGGACGCCTTCTCTTTCTTCCTCTCCCCCAACCCAGCCCCCATCCGCTCTTCACTCAACTCCCTGTCCCTCTTCTATGTTGCTTTTTTACACTGCTGTAGCACAGCTCCCTCGCACACCTCTCTTACCGCACATATTACAGTGTGTTATAAATGCCTGTTTCTCCCTGTTATGCAGTAAGCTCGTAAAAGGGAGGGAGCAATACTTTATCTCTTCGTGTATCCAGCGCCCAGTATAGCATCTGGCACACAGCAGACTCTGTTCTGCTGTTAGCAACGGACCAACTGCAGGGGGAAGGCACACCATGAGGAGCCAGATGTCTGCTTTGACACAGAAGTTCTGAGACGGTCCTAATGTGCCACCTGTAAAAAGGTAACATGCAGCAGTGGTGATGTTGACTGTGTGATTCTTCTAAATATTTGCCACACTTCCTGGAGGAGGACTCAGCTTCCCCTCCTTGTCGACATCAAGTGTGGCGCAGTGACTTGCAGAGCCTTTCCTGTCGGAGAATTAGACATACTCTCCCTGCTGACTTCAGTGTTGGCTGCACGCTCTGCCTTAACCAGTGAATGTGGCTGGAAGTAACATCTGGCCCTTCCGAGCAGGAGCTTTAAGAGCCAGCTAATAGTCTGCCATCTCTGCCTTTTCCCTCTACCATGAGGTGGGCAATGTTCCAAACAGAGGCTGCTCTGTTGGGCTGGGTCCCAGAGTGAAGCCGGTGTGGGGTGAAGCTGTCACCAGCCCCAGTGAGACATGCAACGTGAGTATAAAGCCGACCTCTACTGCTGTTGTCCATCCTGAGACTTGAGGGCTGCTTGTTACCAACTTAACCTAAGTCAGCTGATCAATGAAAGCAGAATAGCAGAGCAGCCATCGACGGACCTCTAAGTTCTAGTTGTGGCTCTAGCAAAATATGTGCTCTTAATCAAGTCCCTTCCCTTCTCTGGACCTCACATTCCTTTAATAAAATAATAAAGTTAAACTAGATAATCTTTCCACTCTGTAATTCTGTACTAGGATATCACCCCTTGCCCTTGGCATTTCACCCCCCTTTTTTCTTCTACCACTTATATGGAATGATTGATACTGGAGGGTTCCTTTTAATTTGGGGGGGTTTAAATTTAAATGCAATGATATGCACAGATTTTAAGAGTACCATTTTCAGAGTTTTGACCAATGCATACAGCCATGCATGCCACATCCCTAACAAACCACTGAGAGCACATTTGTAACCTTTCCCAGCCCATCCTCCCTCTCCAGACACAACCATTACTGTGATTTTTTTTTCACCACTGATTAGTTTTATGGAATGGTTGGTATTTTGAACTTTTGAACTGACAAAGTATCCAGTTGTTCAGGCTGCCTGTTCTCACACTTCTGAACACCAGGCATGTGAAGACACAAAGGGAAGTCCTTGGCAGGCCCTGCGGACACTCACCCACGGTTCTGCAAGCCCTCTAATCTTCTGTGCCTCAGCATCACTGACAAAATCATGGTAGAGGACAACGTAGGGCTCCAGGTGAATGACCTCCTTCCGGATGGGCTGGAGCAGCAGGTAGGGACTGGAACTGGTCTCATAGGAGCAGTAGAGGCTAGGGATCTGGTAGTGAGTGGGCTAGAAGGAAAGACTAGAATCAGCTTAAGAGAAGACGGGTCTAGGAGAAGAAACCAACTTAGGAGAACTGCAGCATAAAAAACCTGGAATGCAGGAGATTCAGAACTTAATCACTGATGCTGTCAAAGTGAGGTTTTTTGTTTGTTTTTTTATTTAATGCATCAGCCTTCCCCCTCACTTTGGCCCAATTCTACCTTTCCTCCCTCTATCCGAGCCTGTCCCCTCTTTTTCTTTCCCTGAGAAATCCTACCTGCGAACCCAGGGTCTGACATAACCCCTCGTAGGTGTCTCTAGTCTGCAGGTGGGGCACGTTGGGCCTCTGGATGACAGCCTCAGCTACTGCTGGGTTGGGGCCCTCTGCCAAGAGCTTTTCATATTTCAAGACATTCCTGGCCATCCTCTTATTATCTGGGCCTGGAAGAAATCAGAGCAGGGAATAATACAGATTAACAAACAGTGGTCCCCGGGAGAGCTGCCAAGGTTTCCACAGCTTCACTGTCCCACACGACCAGTAACTGGACACCAGAGTGACTCCATGTGTCCATGCCCAGGAGGCTATAAGGCCCTCACTCCTAGAAGAGTACCTGGTATTAAAAAAGACTAAGCAGGGCCCGGTAGATCTGAAGGTACAAAGGACTTTGGGAAGGAAGTGGTACTTAACACTCTTAGACAAACGGATCATGAGGATGCAGCTGAAGGATAGTGGGATGGTCAGTTTTATGTGTAGGGAAGAAGCTTCATTCATTCATTCATTCATTCATTCATTCACGCATTCATTCAATAAATCTCGTGAACGTCTACTATCACCAGACACTGTGCTAGAGGCTAACCTCTCAGAGTTTAGAGTCTAATGGAGAAAAAACACATTAACTAATTACTTACAACAAAACACAACAAGGAAGTACTATGAAAGAGAAGCCCAGAGGGCCAAAACCTAGAGCAGAGAGACCTGATCTATTCTTCCCTGGAGAAATGGAAGCTAATTCATTCGCAACTCAGTCCCTAACTGGCCTAGACGCAGCACAGCAGCATGGGACAAAGGGGCTTTAGACTTTGGTGCTAGCCTGGCTTCCCATGGGAGTCTTGTGTCTTGTCTGTGCCAACCTGTCTGTGCCCTCTTTGGGTGGAGATACCCCGTGGGTTGGCAGCTACCCATGGCCTGCTAGCCTCTGTGCATGGTTCTCAGTGGATCTCAGAAGGAGATGCTGAATTGTTATAATGCTCACAAAGCAGCTCTCTCTGAGGAGCTCAGTGTGCTTTCAACCACCATCACTACCACCACCACCACTCTGGCAAAGGAGGGGACAGAAATCACCACCCTTTTTTAACTAGAAGAGAAATGAAGTTTTGGGAAATGGAAACCATGAGCCCAAAACACCAATGAAAATATTGCAAAGCCATTCATGGAGTCAGGAACTTTAATTTGCTGTGTCCTACCTGTCCACCTATAATAGTGCACAATTTGGGTTCTCTGTGAGAAGCAGAGATTTTAATAGATCAATTACCAAGAAATAAAGGGAAGTTGGGTTATCAATATGTCTGTACCACTAACTGTCCACGTTTCCAGACCATAAAGCTACTTCCTTAACCTATGGTTTGCCAAATTATTGGAAAGGAGTAACATAACTAAATGGATTCATTAAAAAGCAATAAATACAACTGTTAAGTCCTACATGAAATACTTTATAAATATTAAAACATAATAGTGATTATGTATCTTACTTAGTATCTATCTGGAAGCCATCTACCACCGATATTTCAAGCAAAAATATCCAAGTAGAGCTAAGCTAGCAAGTCTTCCTCCTGTTTAACTCTGCTGAGGCGCTGCCTGAAGAGGGCTGGAGCCGAACTCTGTGGCCAACTGGGCAGGATGCCTGCATAGCACAACAAGCTCCGGTTTAAAGAGAAGATTCCTATCTCTCTGTAAGAGCCAAAGTGAATAACCCCGCTGAGCTGCCTTCCTTCTTGAACACACAGCTCTCACTGACAGCACTCGTTCCCAGGTTTGTGCCCAAAACCTGGGTCTTCAAATGTCCCTGAAGAAACTGGCTCCCAATCCAGGACTTGTTCCCCATGAAGCAACACTTAACATATACAACTGGTTGGGGGTGGAGGAGGAAAGGGACAGGTCGATAGCTTTCTCTTAGCATTAGAACTAACTTTAAAACTAACCCCCAGCTCCCAATGCATTGGTCAGTAAGTAAGTAAGATTTAATCAAAAATTAGAAATGTGCCTTGGATTATGAGATGAGAAAAATAAAAACAGCTGTATTTCACTTGCGGGGATTAAAGGCCAGGAGTTGGAGGGATTTCCCATAAATCAGACCTTGGTTATCTTTTTTCATTACGTACTGTAGAGAAGAAACTCTCGGGAGAGGCTGAGGGCACACGAAACATTTCCTGCCTATAAAAAAAAAAATAAAGAAAAGGAAAAGAAAGTGTTAACTGCACTGAGGATATCTCCTCTGACCAACCATTAAATGGACTTGTTTTTAAAACTATAAAATATTCTTACCAAGAGTAGATAGTAAGACTCATTGAGATGAGCTGCAGACTAAAACGCAGAGGTTCTGTCCTAATTCAGGATTTGCAGCCTTGATGCAAATCAGGTCTCCTCAGTTTCCTCATTTACAAATGACTTATTACTACCCTTACCAGGGAAGGGAAAAATATAAATGACAATAAACTTTCTTAAAATGCGCTCCAATCTGAAAGCATGTAAAACCACCTAACTGCAGGGTGTTATTATTTTGGTATATTTTATTATTAAAAGCAATGGAAATATAAAACCCTACTAAAAGTATAATTTGTTCTCCAGGCTCAGTACTTCTGAGAGCCCACAAAGTTAGTGGGAGGAAAGCAAAGGAAGAACTAACCCTTTTCAGGTTTCCACTGCATAGAGATGACTCTCCCTGCCACCAGCCAACCTTGGGCTACACATGGTCGAAAGTAAACAGGAGCTTTCCAGACAAACCTGGGACACAGAACCCACAACGAGTGGGCTCTGATCCTGCTCTGGGTGCTATGAAATGATGAAGAGCTGTGAAGCTGTAATTCTTTCTGATCATTTTAATTTTGCTTTTTAAAAAGTTCATTTTTAATGAGAAAAGCAGTAACAAGCATACTGAGAAATAGGAGGGGGGAATGCTCTGCTGAAACCCAGGCACTTAAGCACTTTGGGTAACATACAGTGTTTACATAATTATATTCCTATTTCTCATACATTTTCATATCCTGATTGTTTCACTCTACAGTGTCATCAGGAGTACTTTTTATATTTTTACATAGTTTTCAGACATAGCATTCTTTAATTATAATTTTTAACTGTGGTTAAAAAAACATAAATTTACCATCTTAACCACTTCTAAGTGTATAGTTCAGTAGTAGTATATATATTCACATTGTTGTCCAACTAATCTCCGGACTTTTTTCATCTTGCAGAACCGAAACTCTGTACTCATTCAACAACAACTCCCAATTTCCCCCTCCCCTCAGCCCCTGGTGACCACAACTTTACTTCTAACTTTATAAATTTGACTATCCTAGATACCTCATATAAATGGAATCAAATAGTATTTGCCTTTTTGTAACTGGCTTATTTCTCTTAGCATAATGTCTCCATAAGGTTGATCTACACTGTAGCATGTGTTCGAATTGCCTTCTTTTTAAAGACTGAATAGTACTCCATTGTATGTGTACACCACATTTTGCTTATCTATTCATCCATTAACGGATACTTGGATTGCTTCCATCTACTGGCTGCTGTGAATAGTGCTGCTGTGAAAGTGGGTGTACAAGAGAGACAGCATTTTTAATGGCTGCATTTTATTCCATCTAGAAGCTACAGGACAGATGATCTAGCCATTCTGCTATTATTGGACATATAGATTGTTTCTAATTATTTAACATCATGAATTATTCTGTTCTATACTTAAAAGAGGGATAGTTAAGTAATCTAGTAATATCTTATGATGTCAGATATTAACTCAGGATTGTAGGTTTTCAAACCCTTTTGAGATGAAGAGAACTAAAACACAATTTTATGTATTTTTAAAATTCAAGGGATTAATCAAGAGATAAAATTATATTTCTCAAGAACAAATTTAGAGCTACTTTTGATGTCCCACTTAAGTTTCTCTGGAAAGGTGTACTCTAAGCAACGTTAAATGAAAAAGGAGAACACACACTTGTGTATAATATAAAAACAGCTTACATTTCTCAAGTGCATATGTGCCATGAACTGTGTTAAGGGTTTCTCATGTATCAGCTCATTTAATCCTTACAACAACACTTTGAGATGAGCATTGAAGACTAGCAGAATATGCGACCCCAAAATATGCCTCTTTGGCATAAAGATTATTTTGAGCTAATTATATGGAGAAATAGCAGGCACAGAAGTTTTTAAAACCAGAGTACAAGTTACACTTTGCAAGGGAAATTTACATTTATAAAGGAAATGTTGATTTGTAAGGGTGTCGTCTTCTGCATACCTGGAAAAGAAGATGACTCTAAATCACAGGAGAATCTCATCCATGGAGAAGGCACCACTTAAATCTGCACAACAACCTTACTCTTGTTTGCTTTGTCTGGTCACCTTTCTTTCTTTTGCCTTTAGCTGGAGATAGTATTTAAGGTGGAGACTTAGATTCCCTCAGAGAGTTACTCATCCCCCGTCCCCGATATCTCCCGTGTATGCAGGAGGTACACATGTTAGGAAACTTATGTTGATTTTTCCTCCAGTTAATCTGTCTTGTATTACAGGGAGATTTCAGCCAAGAACTCAGCAGGTTAGAGGGAAAATTATTTCCTCACTCCTACAGCATCATTATTATTCCCCTTTAATGATAAGAAAATTAAGATCCAGGGAGGTTAAGTTGATCAAGTTTTCAAAGAATTTGAACCCAGCTCTGCCTAACTTGGTTTAACTACTACACTCTACTGTCTCTCTTTATTAGCACTTAATTGAAATTATTTTTTACTAAAATACATTATGAAAAAGGTATTAAATAATATATAGTACTATATATACTATGATATTATATATTATACTTTTCATGGTATATATAGATATATAATTTTATATGATAATGAAAGGTCCATGGAGGGACATTTATCCTTAATTTACTAAGGGTAAAAAGGAGACCAGAAATTGTCTATAAGACAATGCCTTATGTGTTCTATTACTGTGGCATAAAGAAGTATGCTGTAAGAGCACAAAGAAAGAGAGTCTAAGGAGTCTGAGGAGAATTAAGGAAGACTTCACAAAACAGGTGACATCTGAGCTATGCCTAGTAAGATGAATAAAATTTATCAGACAAAGCACCATTGTGGAAAGGGAGAGTCTACAAATGTGAAGAGGAGAAATCTAAGCCATCCTAGGGGAGAAAAGCCAAAAATATTACTCAGGTATTGTATTTAAAACTCTGTCTTTCAGGGTAAGCTGCTTTAGTTTATTTTCTCCGAGTCTCCACAACACTTCTCCATTTTCTCCCTCTATTAATATTTAATTACTTTTTCCCCTTTTTCACAGTGATTCTATTTCAGCTTTAATATGTAGCTATTAAGCAGGAGAATTAGGAAGAGCACCCTGGAAGCAACAAGGAGCCACTGACCAGGAACTTCCATGAGAGGAGCAGGACGATTTGCTACACTGAGAATAAATATGTTTTGGGAGCAACTGGTGGGTTTGGACCACCCACATCCTCCACCCTTTTCTCAGGAAAAGGGGAGAAAGAAAGAGGAATGCATGGAGCAGAAATGGTTTATTAGTTTTGGAAACTCTAGGAAACTGGCTCTGTAGTGATTTTTCCAGCCTATTCTTGAAGATTGTGCAACTCTGGTGGGAAACGGGGTTAGCTACACAAAGGACTGCAGCTCCTACATGGAGGGAAATGAGCTTCCATGAGAGGCACAACAGGTCATGGATCAACAGCAAAGAAAAACAACACCTGGGGGAGGCATTGAGCTGATGCTCTGGGCCAATGAGGCCGGCTCTGTATCCAGACACTAGTCAGGTCACAGTTGGACCTGACGGCAGATGGGAGAGGATAACAATCAAACTTCTTTCTTGACATTGGCAATATCATGGCATGATATCTGTGAAGAGTTATGAACTGTTGAGAGTGCAGAAGAGTGATCTATATTGACCATGAACCCATTAAATATTTGTTGATGCAGCTCCTGCTGCTACAGGTGAGAGACTGCCTCTTACACAGGAGATGATGGTTTTAAAGTGGTTAATGCACTGAAAGAGCACCAAGAGTCAGACAGGCCTGGGCTCTAATCCCAGCTCTGTGAGCTTTGTGACAAGTTAGGAATTCTTCAGAGATTCGGTTTACTCATATGAAAAATATGCAATTAATAAAACAGCTGCCCTGATTGATTCATATTTGGTCTTGTTGGAAAGATGAAATAAATTAAGGAACACAAAAATGCTTAGAAAATCATAAAGCAAATATAAAGCATTACGCTTATAGTGATGGAAGCGGTGAGCCTCGCTTATTCCCTTACCTGGAAATAGGCAAAGGCCAGGTGATCCAAGGCATCCTCTAGACTTGCCTCATCCTCTGTCTTCCATTCTCCATAAGATCCTCGGAAGAGACTGACAGCCTCCTCCAGCCATGGAATGGCATGGTAGTAATCCCCCATGTCATAGGCCACCTGTGGGGAACATAAGTACCATCACTAAAGCCTTAGTCCACAGGTACGGGGAAATGACAATGCAAAGAGTGGAGGGCCTTTGGGACCCAAGAAGGCAAGTTTTCTCTCAAATCCATTTAAATTCAATTTATTAAGCATCTATTTTGTACAAGACATTGAACTAGGTGTGAAGAACACAAACGGGTTCTTGCATTTAAAGAACTCAATTTGTAGGGATGAGAGGTAAGCACTCAAGTAAATATAATCCTGGGCAAAATGGCATGAATACTTGAAGGAAATATGTAAAATGTGCTGTGGAGGCATAAAGAAGGGAGGAGACTTGAGAATCTCAGAAAGCCTCAAGAAGAAGTGGCATCTGAGATGAGCCTTCCTTGAAGAAGGAAAAGAATTTCAATGAGCAGAGACTGAGATGAAGGGCATTTTAAGATGAGGGAATGGTAGATATAGAAGCCGAAAGTAGTATGTTGTGGCTATAGTCTAAGGTGAAGAGAAGTAGGAAATAAACATAAAGAGGCAATGTAGGCTGAGGTAATTAGAATTGTGAATGTCATTTTTTAGGAAGATATTGTTGGTAGCAATGTGAGGACTGAATTAAATGCATTCATTTATTTATTCAATATTTACTGAGTATTTACGATGTACCCAGGGGTCCCTGACCTTAAAGAGTTTATAATCAATCAAGGGTTGAGGGGAGGGTATAGCTCACTGGTAGAGTGCATGCCTAGCATGCAGAAGGTCCTGGGTTCAATCCTCAGTACCTCCATTTAAATAAATAAATAAATAAATAAACCTAATCAAGGGGCATGTGGGTAAACCAGTAATTGTGACATAATGCATTAGGCACCATAATGAAGGTAGACCTGGGAATGCTATGAGAGGCCAGTGGATTTGCTCTACTTTAAATGTCAGACTGATGGAGAATATGGCAACATGCACCAGACATAGCTCCTGTCTCCTAATAGCTTACAGTTAACTAAATACCAGAACTGCAGGTGGAATTTCCTGGAAGTTGATGCTGAAGACAGCATGGAATTATAAAGTCACAGATTTGGAAGGCCTCTTGCAAAATGATCTAATTCAGGTATAATTTTCAGCAGACAGAAAAACAGGGCAGAGCCTAGAGATACCACAACTCTGCAGCCTAAACAATGAGTCCACTCCTATCCTAGGTCTGCCATTAGTCTGCTGTGTCATCTTTCTGGTCCTTGAGTTTCCTATTTGTAAAAACATTGAGTTGAAGAATAATAATAAAAAAGGTAGAATGAGATAACTGGAATCCTTCCAACCACAAAGACTTAGAAATTTTGAATAAACTGTAAAAACCATTTTATGATATATTTTCAAGAAAACCCAGGTACCAGAAACAAAAAGGAGCTGAAAATCCAAATAATAAGCTTATGAGCAGATGTTGAAGCTGCCTAGGATCAGGGTGAGTATTAGTCCTAATAACCATGGTACTTAATAACCTTAGGTCATAATGCCCACACGAGGACAGTATATGATCCTTCGGTAGACCTCCCCAGACCTAGGAACTGTAATTAAGACACGCTCATAAAACTGAAATCCATGGAAAACTACATCTTCAGGGAAAGAGTGAACCAGAAAAATCTACCTGCTGTCACAAGCAGACAAGAAAGTTGGTTTGTTTCTGTCTAGCTTCTGTTTAGGGACATAAAATGTCTCCTTAGAACATTCACAACCTTGAGCCCATGCCTCACATGAGTTTCAGGGTTGAATTTGCATTATTCATATAGTCAAGGAAACCCCAGGCAAATAAATCAACATAAAATTGGATCTAAGGCCAGCGCAAATCAAAACCACAATGAGATATCACTTCACACCTGTTAGAATGGCAGTTATCAAAAAGACAAGAAGTAACAAGTGTTGGTGAGGATGTGGAGAAAGGGAACCCTGTGCATTGCTGCTGGGAATATAGACTGGTGTAACCACTATGGAAAACAGTATGAGGGTCCTCAAAATTTTAAAATAGAACTACCATTTGATTCAGCAATTCCACTTCTGTGTTTATCTAAAGAAAATGAAAATACTTAACTCAAAAAGATATATGCACCCTCATATTCACTGGAGTATTATTTACAATAGCCAAGATATCAACCCAATTGTCCATCGATGGATGCATGAGTAAAGAAAATGTGATATACATATACGTATACATATATTTATATATAGTAGATATAGATAGATATATCAGCCATTAAAAAGAATAAAATCTCACCATTTGTGAAATGGATGGACCCTGGGGCATTATTCTAAGTGAAATAAGTCAGACAGAGAAAGACAAATACCATATGATCTCACTTACATGTTGAATCTAAAAAAACAGAAACAAAACCAAAAACAAATTAAAAAATCCAAGCCCATAAATACAGGGAACAGACTAGTTGCTAGAGGCTGAGGATGAGGGTAGGTAAAATGGGTAAAGGGGGTCAAAAGGTACAAATTTTCAGTTATAAAATAAATAAGTTGTGAGAATGTAATGTATGGGGGTGGGGTGGGGAAGGGATCTAAGGCTAGTGATAGCACCAAACTACCCTGGAAGAAGAAAACCCAAAACTCTATAAAAGGATATTCTCACAACTCTGGGCAGAGAGAGTTTCTTTGGGGGTAAAAAGTCCTGCTAAAAATATACTCACAATCAAACATGATAAACTGTATCAGGAAATAATTGATCATGAACAAGAGTCAACAGACACAACAGTAGGGTAGTAGAACTAGACAATTAAGAATTCCAAAAAATAGGAAAACTGATTTGCTTTAAAATAATCCATGGAAGAAGGAATTGGGGATGTGCCAATGAAACAGATTTGTCTACATGCTAATAATTATCAAAGTTTATTCTTTGACTCAGCAATACCATTTCCAGGTATTTAACCAAGAGAAATGAAAACAGATGTCCACAGAACGACTTACATCAGAATGTTAATAGCAGCTTTATTCCAGTCGATGCTGGAGATAAATCTAAGTATCCATCAACATGAGATTAGATAAACAATTTGTGGCCTATTTAAACAATGGAATACTATTCAGCAATAGAAAGGAATGAGCTACTGATAATGCAGCAATGTGGATGAATTTCAGATACAGTGTGCTAACTGACTTAGAAGAGTACACACTGTATGGTTTAAAATAGTGGTCACCTGGTCCTTGGGCAAAGGTAGAGTAGAAAGGGCGGGGAAAAGAAGAAAGTAGAAAGAGAAGAAAAAGGAGTGGGGCTTTATTTACCTATATGTAAATTCTTCTTTAAAAATCTGAAACAAATAGAGCAAAATTTGAATATATACTTCATCTCAATTATAGATATAATTTATAATTGCTTGCTATTTTTGTATACTTTCTTATATTTGAAATGTTTTATCTTTCAAAATAAGTGAATAAATACAGAAACAATGATTGCCAGTGAGACTTTCAGGAAGCAACTTACTAAATTTTCAACATATGGTTTTAGTCTCAGAAAAGCCTCACTAATGAAGCGTATGTTTGTACCATACATGGAACTATTTTAACTGGCTTCAATTTAAATTAGCCATGAACATGATGGTTGAGCTCTGATTCTGCTCGGGATCTCAGAAAAGGAAAAATGGTACACAGAGAGGCCTAGGGCAACCCACTCCACATTAATTTGGAAGACTGATTCCCAAAACTTGGATTCAGGACATAACGAAACCTACTCTCAGATTGGCTAATGAATACTGCAGGGGCTGGGGAGCTGGGAAAAATTCACTTTCCTGCAATACGCATCGTTAAAATCAAAAAAGATTTTCTTCATTATTTCTTGGGCAAAGGCTAACAAAGAGTATATTGTAAAATAACCTCCAGTGTGCTTATAACTTGTGATCAAAGATCAGTTAAATATCTCATATGGAAGGTTCCTGAAGTCGATTTCCTCAAGTAATGTTAAAGCGAATGGCCTGGTTTTTGACACTACTTCAATTTAGTATCTCTAAATACTTAGGAAGTGTTGCAAGGGATTCCTGAAAGTCTCAAGAGGCAGAGTTTCCGTGATCTTAGCCTCACACCCCGTCTCCTCTCCTCACCCTTGGACCCTGATTCTCCTTCCCGCGTGGCAGGTCATCTACTGGCAGGGCACTGTAGTTAGGGTGACCAAGGGCCATTTTGCCCAGGAAAGTCCTAGTTTGTGTCTGTCATCCTGGCTAATAACACCTCCTTCACTCTCAAGAGTGTTGAGAGTGTCCTCAAGTGTGGGAGGGTAAGCTCAGTGGTAGAGTGCGGCATGCACGAGGTCGTGGGTTCAGAACCCAGTACTTCCATTAAACAAAAGAATGTCCCAAGTATGTGATCACCTTAGCTATCAGGAAAAGAGAGTGAGATTCAGAGTTAAAAGCAATCAGGATACGGTGATGTCATCCCCTAGAAAGGAGAGCCGAGCTATTCACCCCTTCTGTGAATATCGTTACCTTGCCAATGTGGAAGCAGTCATCCCCTGTGAGGGAGAAGAGCCGTCTGGGACTGTACAGGTCAGTGACGGCGGAGCCAGTGACCCTCTGAAAGGCGCCTCGGGCCAGGCCCTTCACATTGAGCATGTACACATCCTGCAGCCGCATCAGGGCCCTTGCTGCTCCCTCAAGGTCCTCAAAGGCCGGCAGATCCTGCTCCACCTTCTCATAACCATCCTTCAGAGCTGTGAAGGTCACGAAAACATCAATCCACCGTTCAAAAACCGATGGTGAACACTTAGTATAGCAAGGCATAATCACCTCAATCCCAAGGCTCATAATATTTCATGAGCAAAGATAATGTTTTATCTGTTTTTGTTCCCAGGGGAACAAAATCTTCTGAATGAGGAACAGATACGAGTAAAAGTTAAGCACCTTTATCACGTTATCCCATCCTATCTCCAGGAGTCTTGCCTTTTGGAGGGGACAACTCTTCTTCCTCCTAACTTCCCCAAAGTCAACAACTTCTTCAAGTATGAAGCAGAGTAAACTGGGAAAGTGATCTTACTACAGATCATACCTGTAGTGGCCACTTAATAAAACAGAAATTGTTAGAAGAGATCACTTTAATATGTATATCGGATGATATAACCTACAGTTCTTCACAGGATTGAAGATCAAATGAGATAACGGCTATGAAAGTGCTTTCTAATGTATAATCATATAGACATATTAACAAAGGGACCTAGTTCTTTGTAACAGAGCTAAGGAGATCAAGTAATACCTACCCCCTCCATCATCCTTCATCACATCCCATCAGAATCTCCTTTCCACTGAGTCAGGAGATAAAATCTTCTTTTACCCTCCAGCCCTCCTCCTCATTACCTTGAATGTTCTCACTGGCCTCCAGACTATGTACCACATTCTTCCAGTCACACTGCAGGCGTTTGATGAGAGTAAATGCAAGCAGAGGGTTAGACACGGGGGTTGCTGAATCTTCATGCAAAGACAGCACCTTATCATAGAATCTGAAAGAGAGGAGTGGAACGATCTCACCTGCTGGTACACCCTGGGCCCCTAGGAAAGGCTGAAATGGTGTGTGCACTCTGAGAGCAGTTAAAAATGACACACTGAGCCCCTTGAGACTCGTGTAATATTCTAAGCAATTAGCACAAAGAATATGAAAAGTGCCAACACAACAAAAAGTAGGTCCACTTATTTGTTCATTCAATGGGTCAGTCTCCACTGGTCAATTACTGTGCATCAGGCATCATGCTAGGTGCTACAGACCCCAAAGCAAGAGAGAGTGGAGCTCTCAAGGAGGGCACAAACAAGAAAATCCTTTCTTCTTTCATCACTCTGTCATCAAAACTAAGGATCTGGTAAAAGCTTAAAAATATTGTTGAATTAATTATGATAACTGTGGCACATGCTATGACAGAGGAGAGCATAGGATGCTATGTGATGCTGTGGCAGTTTGCAGGCAGGGCACTGACTCAGGTGGGAATTAGAAGGTGTAAGGGAAGACTTCCCAGAGGATATGGCACCTGATCTGAGTCCTGAGGATTAGTTAAAATACTGATAGCTACTACTTATTGAGTCCTTACTATGTATTGAGCATCCTGCTAAGGGCTTTAAACATATTGTCTCATTTAATCCCCCTAGCAATGCTTAGAGTAAATTTTATCATGCACATTCTTCAGAAGAAGAAACTGAAACAAGGCCGTGCTGTTGGTAAACAACAAAGCAAGGAATGAACCCAAGTCTGCCTGACTCTGAAGCCGGGGTTCTTGGCTGATTTTGCCATACTGTTTCCCAGGGAGCTAGAACAAAGAAGGGAAGAGACCGGTTTGTTTGTGTGTTTTGTTTTGTTTTGTTTGAGCCAACAGGGACCAATGTGTACAAAGACATATATTTGTTCATTCAGTAAGTCAGTCTATACTGGTTACTTGCTAGATGTCAGACTCCATGCTGGAAGCTGGGGATACAAAGGCAAAACAAGGTCCAGTGATCAAGGTAAGACAGTAACCTTGATCTCAAAGACTTGCAGCCTCTGAGATGATAAATAATTACAATACAGATGCAACATCAGATTTAAGAACAAGGCTTAGTGGGCAGTACACAGAAGGGATGATTAATTTGGCTAAAGCAGGTCAGAGAAGGTTTCACAGAGGAGATAATAAACTGAGATTTGATGGGTAACTGCAAATAATGAGGAAGGGAGAAGGAGGCCTCCTTCCAGGGAGGCAGAGACAGTTCAACTTATGCAAAGGTACAGAGAGAAACAGTAGGGAAGTCACAAGCAGTTTTAGTATTGCTGGAGCCCAGGGTGTGTTGGGAGGACGGGTAGATCAGGCCGGAGAAATGAGGAGCACCTCATAGGTCTTGCTGAGAAATTTGGTTTTTACCCTGAGTGCAATTAGGAGCCACCAAAAAGGTTTTAAGTGAGAGTGGGATACACTACATGTTACATATATAAATCTGTGAGAGGGTGGGAGGAGGATTTAGAAGTGGAAGTGACTGGAAGCAGAAAGACCCCTTAGGCCATTTCAAAACTAAGCAAGAGACAAGTAGAGTCTGAACCGTAACGGTGACAGTGGGGCAGAGAATGGGATGGTTTCAAGAGAGATATTTAGGAGTGGATCATATAGAAACTGGTGATAGTTTTAATGTAATGAAGAGGTGGGTTATCCAGCATGCTTCCCACCTTTCTGGCATGTCAACATTTGCAGAAAAGGGCCAGAAATTTTGGGGTCAGAAGTGATCATCTTTCTAGTTAATTTCTCTCCTCCTCGAATATCCTACGAGTGTTCACATAACCAAAAGACGCTATTTTCTTTCCTGGTATTTGGTGGCTATTCCATTTCTAACCCCTGAATGGGATTTATATTATTGAAATTTATTGGTTATAATACGGCAAACTTAAGAGTTCTAGTCCTGCCCTCTAAGACTTTTTTCCTTTCTTATAAAATTATTAATTTTGAAAACAATATAATAACAATGGAAGTAAAAGAAAAAAGTGTGTGCAAAGTGTAAAGGATATGGATTTATACGAATGTGAGCATGAGCACGTGAAAATTGAGAAGGCCATTGGCCCAAGTGGAGGTTGTCAGAGGGTGGAAAGGGATAGAACTGAAGAAGAGAGGGAGCGGTAAGGTGGAGGGATTTCAATCCCTTGAAACAGTCTAAGGATTTCTCAAGGGTGGGGCTCAACCATAAACAGTTGCCTGAAAGAGAAGACTGGTAGAGGTGCTTCCAGTGAGCCAAGCATTCAATTCAAGCATAAACTAAGGAAAAAGCATCTGTGCTTGGGTGCCCCAGGGAGGAAACAGGAAGCCTGTCAAGTCCCAGGGTGTCTCTGATCCACAAGACAGGGGTATATGAGAGCAGCTACTCTAGGGTTTTGAAAATAAACCAGCTTCCAGGGTGTGGGATTTTTTTTTTTTTTACTACCCATTATTTCCTGCTTCAGCTCCACATGGAACTACTTAGTAAAAGATATTCCACTGCTAGACAAAAACACTTACAAGCAGAGGCTTAGGCTTGAGTCCAGTCTGAAGGGCAAGTGTCCAGAGACAACTGAGGCTGAGTGGGCAGGGATTTTATAAGACAGTTAGATGGGGAGGAGCTGGGAGGAGACCTGAGAGGTATCCTGATCTAGCCTCCAACCATTCCTCAGCTTCTTCCTCTATAAAGCGGCAGAACTGGTCTGGTCTAAGAAGGTCTCTACGGATCCTTTCGGCACAGCCATTCTATTATTTCTTTCTATCACCTTTTCCACAACTGAATAAATAGATTCCTCACTGGCGCTCTACAACCGATGTTTCACGGGCATCAGAGGAGACTGAAGCACAAAGG